>NW_024467865.1:754334-868480 GCF_001890705.1 Aspergillus sydowii CBS 593.65
GTTGTTCTGGTTGTTGTTCTGGTTGTTGTTCTGGTTGTTGTTCTGGTTGTTGTTCTGGCTGTTGTTCTGGCTATGCTGCACAGCCTGACTGAAAACATCCGCGGAACCAGTAAGAATCTTCTCGTACGTTTCAATAGTCTTATCGCGCGCCTTCAGCTTCTGAGTGAGCTCCTGGATTTCCTCCCCTTGCGCGAGGAGTCGCGTCTCCGGATCCTTCATAACATCACCTCCATTGCCCGCTTTCAGCGACGCAATAACGAGCCTATCAGTCAGCTTTTTAACCTCGATCTCAGGTTCCCTGATACGCTCGTTGCGTGTGGTAACCGTGCGTTCCAAATTAGCGACGTTGTTTAACAAGCCCGCTTTGGTGCTGCCTAGCTGCAACTTGACCAGTCGTAATTCGTGTGCTAGCTGGCCGCAGCGCTCGCTTACGGCCTGGTAGTCATTGGAAGTCTCGTGGTAGTAAGTATTCTTCAGATGCAGGAATTCATGCATCAAAGACCTTAACATCACGTCTGCGGCTTGGAAGCTTTGTGGTACACGGGGGCAAGCTGGGAGTACGAACAGTGGTCGTTTCTCACAGGGCTCGAGAAGTTGGCTTAATGAAATCAATGGCTGGTTGGGTATGTCCTTGGACTTGAGGGAGGGATTAATGAGCGGCGTATAGGAATCGGTCAGCTTGTAGGGCTCGGTGCCTGCAGGGGCAATCGGTGCACCAGTGCGAATATCCTGCGGCTGTCCGGCTAATCGCTCAAAAACCCTTATGGTCCTCTCGCGAGAGGACTCATTGGAGCCTACAAAGAATATCCGCTGATCAAGTATCTGGCTTGCAGGGGCGCGTTGCGCAGTAGTACCCTGGGACATTTGCGGAGCGGCAGTACGCTGCTGAGATGGACGAGCTAGCTGAGGGGTCACGTCTCCTTGGTTCATCACAGGCTGCGACGATGCTGCCTGCTGGGATGCGGCGGCAGCGGCCAACCTGTCGAGTGCAGAGGCTGCTATGGAGTCCGCAGAAGGCCCGTTCTGTCCCTTTCTCATGGGAAGGACAACAACGCGACTTTTCTCGGAAGTGTCTTGTTTAGAGCTCACGGTATCATCAACGATCTGCCGAAAAAACCACGACGGTTAACATATATTATTGGACTTGGAGGCTAAAACAGATATATGGAGCCCTTACCGATGCACCGTCCGCTTTAGAATCCGCTGGAGCAGTATCACCGTTACTGGGGGTTTCTTCGGTCTGATTCTCCTCGGTGCCGCTGTTGGCGGAGGAGTTCCCATCGGTGTGCTCAGAGACGTTGCCAGTATTGATACTTCCGCCGCTCTCGACAGACTGATAAAACGTTCCCATATTGGGTATCTGGCAGGAAGGAGCCTGTAGACCATCTTCTGCAGGACGCTTGGCCGGGACAACAGGGGCAGTGATTCCCTGTGCAATTGCGTTGGAAGCAAGCGCTTGGGACATTCTGGCCCTGTGGAGCAGATCCGCCAGACGCACTTTGATGGCGAGCTGAGTGCGCTCATGAAATGAGCTTTGGTATTTCTATTACTCGGTCCTAATCAGTAAAACTGGAGACTGCACCGAGAACGAGAAGGAGGTTAAGGTAGGAAAAGACTTGCGTTTGCGAATTGACTTGCGGGGATGTGGGGATCCTGCTGCCGAAGCAAGAGTACCAGGTTGTCCTCTTCGGCAGTCCATGGCCTGCGAGGGGTTCGAGGGGCGGACATTTTACCCAATTGCTGTTGATGCAGCTGTTGAACGGTGGCTTGTTGATAGACGAGGTGGGTAGGGTGTTTTGAATAGAGAGGAGAAGCTCGAAGAGAGAGTTAGTATCTCGGCAAGGACGAAGATACGATGTCTCTGGTCAAGGTAAGAGCACTAGTAGTGATAGGAGTACAGGAGAGTGAGTGGTGTTGGAGAGGTAAACACCATGAAGAAGTAAAAGGTGAGCCCTCACAACATCCCAAAACAGATACATGAGCCAACGCGTTCTGAGGACCACGCGTTCCGGTCACTGTTGCTGGGTGACGCGATGTGAAATGAGACCAATACCAAGAGGCCAGCCTGCAATTATCATGCTTTGTGCGATACAATTGCCTCACAGCTGTTAAGCGAGGGTATACAGGCTCAACATCACGTGGTGTCATTCACAGAGCGTTCACAGAAAGAAAGGATCTGAGTGTTTGCACAGGAACTGCCATGTCAGGGGGTTGCTGGTTCTCCTTATTCCTCTCATTCCATCTATCAAAGCAGGATCTCATGTTAGACCCGCTCAAATCAGCATTCCTTGACTCCGCCATGATGCGGAGTTAGGGTATCGAGTGAGTGAAGCCAAAACTCCAGCGATCCGGCTGGCTGTTGCGGGTCCAGTAATGCCAGTCTGTGCCAGAAAGTGTTAAAACATCATCGAGCAAACACCTTGTCAGTAGGAGCGGAGGCAGGCTTGTGATAGGGATTGATGGTATACTAGAATGAATAAGTACCGAAACAGTCTCCGATTCATTAACTGATAAAGACGTTAACTAATTATCAATGTACACCATTTTAGCCTCTACCCAACGCCGTTTAGCCGTTCTAATAGACACCCGATCAGAGAATGAAAATGCGAGATATAAGATGGGGCTGGACTGGAAAGGAAAGATGATATCAGCACAAGGGTTATTCCGGCGCTCCTTCGTTACCACGTCGCCGACCCATGCTAAACTCGGTGCACTGGTGGGTTTCAATCAGGCACCTCGCGTTGCAGAGGTCCCTAAATGTCAACTCGTGAGGCCTGTAGTGTAGCCGCATGATCAGCTGCTCGGCTCTGCGGCGGGTCGCAGTAGACGTGGCGTGGTAACGTTTGGCGAGAGCCTCGTGGCGCTCCCAATGCATCGCGTCCTCATCCGATTCCCGTTTGATCCGGGCGAGCATTGGGGCGACTGGCTGGCTGTAGAGGTTGGCCCGTGGGTTTCCCTGCGGAGCCGCGGGTCGGCGGTTGATGCCCTGGGGTCGAGCGGTAGATCCAGAAACTCCTTTTGTACGTTGTCTGGCGCGATGTTGTCGGATCAACCGATCCCTTGCGACTTGCTCTGGGGTCCTCACAGGGACCCGCTCCTGGGATGTGGGCTGGTCCGGTTGCTCCAGGTTGATCACGTCAACCATCGTTGTCATTTCCGTTATCTCATCGGTGACCGTTGGAGCCGGGGGAGCCGGTGGAGCTGGCTGCGCAGCAGTCCCAGACTGACCCTGTAGCTGGGGGGTTGGCGGTGCAGTGAGCTGCTGCACTGGCGGGGATTCGGGTATTGGGCTGGCAGGTACTGTATACTGGTGGTTCGGTCCAGCCTCTGGGGCTTCAGGGCCTGGGGTAGGCACTTGCCTAGCTGGTGTTTGGCCGGCTTGTATCGTGGCGGCGGGTGTGTTGCCTGTGCCAGAGGGCCTGGCAGCCGCATCATCATCATGGCTCCGTCTACCCCTGTTGTTCACCATGGCTTCAACGGCGCCGTTAGTGACTGCAGCTCTAAACAAGCCTGGACTTGTTTCGCGCCGACCCCCCGCTTCCGCTGAGGAGTCTCTCTCCTCCACCTCCCCCCTGGACAGCAAGCGTAGGGCATAACGCTCGTCCGGCCCGGCAAGAGCGGCTTGTGTTCCTCTCCAGCCCAAGTGGCCTGAAGGGCCCAGGAGGCTTGGCGTCCGCGGTGCATGCGGTTGGCTGGGAAGAAAGGGCTTCAGGGAAGTTAGCTGATAGAACTGAAAGAGATCGTCTAGTCAACTTACCCGCCGGGCTTCCACTTGCTCGCCTGCCCCCGCCTGGCTGCGGTTTTCCTGGCCTGTATAGCCAGATCCGTCCTCGGAGAACGCGCCATTGGTCGTATTTAGGTATGTCAGCCGAGAAAATTACAGTAGGGTATCTGGTATACCTACTAGACCATTCTGTCCTGTGAGGGCGTTCTGGCCCCTATTCGCGAGTGTCTCATCTATAATAGTTCGATCCGAGTCGGATTCCGAGCTCGGATCTTGATATATACTCACAGGACTTTCCGGCTCCTCGGTCTGTACCGAAGGCTGGGTTGGGTATGATCGGGTCTTTGCCGGCCTCAGCTGGCCGACGGATGATCTAGTTACGACCATCTTGGTTGTGGGATCGGAGCTCCTGAGAAGAGACCACCGCTGGTAGATTGCAGTAAGTGACCTGTTTGGGAGTAGATTTTCCTAAAGGAAATGTCAGCCCGAGTTACCACGCCGATGCGGAGATGCCCTGGTGACTCTATCGAAGCCTCATATATTATTGCATCCAACGCCTTCATGATGAATAAATGGATTGGATCATACCTTGATCTGGGGTACGCTAAGTTTATATTGCTCCTTCCCCCGAATCAGTGTGGCAATCTCCTCTTCGGTCCACAGCTCTGGCATTCGGTGGGCGAGGTAGAGGATATGAGGCGGGATGTAGCAGATTGAACCTATCGACCGAAAGGTGATATATGAATAAAGGCGAGCTTGATATTCAAGTGGCAAACGGAGGATTGGAGCTCAAGGAACTAGAAGATGGAAGTATGGAATGATGAGAGAAAATGATGGCAGAAGGACGTAGAAGGTTGTTTATATAGCATTGAACGGAGCAGAGACTTTTATCTGCTCCACGGTGAATGCCCGTAGAACTTTTACAGAGTGAATGACGGGTGTTATTCCAATATGAGGGATTTCTATCGGTGAGGATTCTGTACCTATGTGCAAACAAGAGTTGGGTCGTATGAAGGTATGGTCAAGCTTCAACTATGCTATGTGGCGAGATTGTTCCGTATACTTCTTTTACCTCGTATTCCAGAGTAGCTATTGGCCGAAGTTACCATATTCACAAGTGCCGATATTCACTAGAGCCTACAGTCCCACCGTTGAGTCAGACTCTACTTCTGACATTCACTGCGGAACGCCAATCTCGCTCCGCTCCCGGCTTTTTCAATGGGGCAGAAAGTTGCCTTTTAAGGTTTCGTATGCCCTTCTTATCACCAGAGAATCTTCAGGAAATTTCATCTGGAGCTGGGATTCACCCCGACAGCAAGTAGAAAAGGACGACAATGAATGAGGATAAACCGGACGCGCCGGACGAATCCAGTCTTGCCCCAACAATGTATCCCCAGATTTACCGTGGTCGATTGGGTTGCGTGACTCTGAGGAAACTTATAGATTTTACTGCTCCCATGTAACTTCTACTGTGTCTAGATCCACCCTAGGCCCGGGACCAGCGGCTTTCCTGAAGAGGATACCCGGTATCACAAGCCGAATTGTTAATTAACTACATATTTAGATAGAAATACACTGATGACCGTCAAAACCTGAATGATGGATCACAACAGTCTCTTTAACCACCAACATGGTGAAGCTGCCTTTGAAGCACTTTATCCATTTCACCTCCAACCCTCACCCGCTCCCTGACCTCCTCCAGCTCTCGCCGCAGGGTCTCTCTCCGTGACCGCGCGTCCTGGACCCGCTTCTCGGCCATCTCGACGTTGTCCCCCGCCTCGGAAATTGCGTAAAGAAGCTCACGCTCTTTCATCAGGTTCTCTTTGTGGTACTTGGTGGCATTACCGTACAGTATCCTGGCCGTTGACAACCGTCCACCGGCTCCGGCCATCTCCACCGGTGGCGGTGGACATGGACTGGGCCCAATGCTTCCCTGTTGCTCCGTTAGGCTAGGACTTGAATTTGGTGATGTCGGACTTGGCTGATCGATTTTGCACATGAAGGATCCAGCTCGGTAGGTAAACTTGAAAACCATCAGCAATCCATTCGGGCCGGGCCAGTAGGAGATATATTGGCAATTATAGTTCACTCACTGGATACGAGTCTCCGTCGGTGGCTTGGTGCTGCATTGCTCTGCTTTGGATCTTCTGCAGTTGAGCGGCGGCAGGTGTACTGGAGTGCGGTATCACGACTCTCACGTCTGTTTCGGAGCTCTCCTCCGGTTCTGTATCCCGATCCTTCCGATCCTCTGTTCCAGAGTCTGAATCCGACTCCGAACCCGGCTCTGAGTCTCCTGGGCCTTCACCTTCTCTAATACACCCTGACCGCTTCTGTACTGCGCTGCCACTAGCTCTAGTCACCCGGCTGACCGAGTCATGGTCCACCTTTGTCGTTGCGCGCTTCACTAGCCTCATATACTGCATCATAAGAGCAGCGATAGTCTTCCCTGGAAACTGGTGTGGAAGGTCTAGCTCTATGTTCTAGTTGCCAAGCGCCAGGTCAGTTATCAAGGATTAACCATCTGCTGTTCAAGGGTGCCGGGACTATGCAAGATCAAGCGGACAGAGGTGAATCCTGCAACCAGGAAGAGCATCGACAATGAACATACCGTCAGGTGCTGCCGGAGTTCACCACGCTGAGGGTATTTCTCGCCAAGCTCCATGAGTAAACGGTTCTCCTTCTCGGTCCACTTGCGTGGCCTGCCTCGCATTCGGCGCTCGGAAGATGGCATCTGATTTCAAAATTAGAACTCTGTCGAACCACCACATCGCATCCTACTCACCGTTTATGCGTCGTAACTATAGCGGCCGGCGGGTAGTTACAGACACTCGGCGATAGCCTGGCTTCTGGAACATACCCAGCGAAGCAAGAAGGAAGAGACGTGAAACAGGTGCAAGAAAAGTTTGCAGACGCGCTGGTGTGAGAACGGTGTCCAGGCCAACGGCTCGCACAAAACTGCCTTATACAAAGTACGGCCGCAGCCTATCAAAGACCCAACCTCGCACATCGGTTCGGGCAGCCGACTAACTACATATAGCCTAGTGCCAGGGGCCGACCCTTTAATCGCCCCATTCCGGACTGGATCAGCGGGCCGCGCCCCGTCGACTCGTGGGCGGAGGCTCAACAACACATCCTGTTTCCACGTCACCCTGGTTTGAGATGTACTGAGAAGCTGCGAGTCTGACCCGCAAAGGACCACCAAGCAGTTTAAAAAAAATATCATTATCTTGACAGCCTGGCAGAAGACCAGCCGGCGCGTCTTGACACCCAGGAGAGTACCGCACCAAAACAGGAGCATGGAAATGAAGGAACGCGCTGGGGCGCCTGACACCAAACCCTTTTCATCTAGCGCTTGACAGTGCAGAAGCTTCGTGTACTTTCTTCCGTCACGCTAGGTGATCCTCGACTGGCTTAAAACCCGCCTCAGCTTTCAGTATGGCGCTGGCGCGAGGTTTCTGCAGTGTTCACGCAGGATCAGGTGATCTTCGCTGACGATTATTTGCCGGAGTCCAAGGAAATTTCCAGAGCATTCTACAGTGGTATCGGGTCTCGTGGTATTCTACATCTCTCGTCGAAAACCCCCATTGCTGTTTTTGCCGTTCGAGGATCTCGGTCTTGGCTTGCTCCCTTCCTGGTATCCTCAGCCATTTACTACATTGAGGGTCATTAAGATGGTATCACCTCGGTTTCTACCGAGTCTATTTCCACTGAACAGTAAACTAGTTGCGGTTCTACGGTGCGCGCTGTGAGGTAGGATTTAGATACTGTCGATACAGAAATATATGTTATGCTCCTGTGGAACCTGTGGCATCAAAGAACAAACTACCTTCAAGGACTGTTGGGTTGTCACAGGATTTTAATGAGGGCGTTGACACAACCGCAAACTTTCAGAAGGGGTAGCCATCTTCAGTTGTCAAACTTTCAGGTAAACCATTGAGGGTGCTCGTTGATTCCGATTCACTCATACCTTGTCTCTACATTGGGCTGATGAATAACGACTTCACCTTAAGCTGGTAGATAAAAAAATAAGATCCACTTCTGGAGTCTAGAGAGCAATTTTGAAGTGCACTGAAATCCTAGAATCACAACTTCATAGTCTCTTCACCAACTTCCTATTGCCCATAAATATTTAGAGTCACCACCATCTAATGGCCGGGCCCTTGCCAGAGACAATGCGGGTCTGCTATTCATGGCTAACGCTGTGAATACTGACACTGATTCACTGTATTTTCGAATTTTGTCACTTCCCTTGCCCAGGCAAGAGTACTGTAGTTAATTGATACCTCATTAACTTATGACGGTCCTTTCTGGGCGGGCGTGGAATAGCCTAGCTCCCGCATCTGGCCATTATTTTAATGGCGTCGCTGGGCCTGGAGGCTATGGATTGTATACTCATGATATCCGTTGAAATTCGGAGTGCAGCCTGCTATGAACGTCTGCGAATGAACGTCTGAGAGGCGCGGGCGGGACAGCGTCTCCTACATCTAAGCCATGTATAACATCGTTGTAAGCCTAGACCCATAGGATGTACTGGCTGTTTTATTCTTCAGTAGTAGCATGCGCTTCTGCAAGTCACACATTCTCATCCACTGGCAGCACTGCATGGGAAAGGCAAGAAACGGAGCCGATAAAGGGCCAGATCTATCTGGGGGAGGGCAAGATGCTTACTATTCATTATATGTACTGCTATATTCCACACTCCTGTTCCTGCGACTTCATCATGATAGAAACTATATTGATGAATACAAATACACCGTCCCATAATTCCTGCTCACAGTGTCTCACTACACATCTAGACCGTACAGAGCAGCATAAATATCCCTCATTCCGCACCTAAACCTTTGACTTGATCACCAACCTATCCAGCCTGCTTTCTCAGATCGCATCTTCAGCCCTACAATCTACTTCAACACCCTTACAAACTCTCACAATGCGTCTTAACATTGCCATCTCCGCGATTGCCATGCTGGCCACTGCCGTCTCCGGCGTACGTACCCCCAACCACAAACCAATGACGTCCCTCCTCACTGACCTGACAATTTCCACCAGCACACCGTCAAATGCTGGAGTAGCGACTGGAGCGCCAGCGTTGGCAGTTTAGAGATCGCGGTCGCGAAGCTCCATAGCGGGGCAGATGCTGTAGGGACCGATGGCAACTCGTGCGTCACGATGTACTGCGGGTTACACAACCGCGTCAAATACTGTGACCGAGTACGTTTAATCTACCTGACTCCCTATAGCGTCATGTGCTACGTTAGCAGCAGCCTACTAACTTTACTGTGTTATAAATATAGGGTGGCGAGGATCGCGTTATGCCTATGCAGAATATTATTGACGGCCTCCGCGTGATTGACAACGAGTGCCAGGTTGAATGGGAGGGCTCGACCCTTGCTGGCGGCCTTGTCGACCACTCTGATTATTGGTCCGTGGATGGCCATATGATCCGCTGTTGGTCTCTTGACTCCCTATGCTTCGACGAGTCCCTGAGTGCTTTATTGCTGTGGCGGGTCAACGTTTGAGGTACAAGGATGAGGATATTCAACAGTTATCATTGTCATCTAAACCCCTTGCTTTTTCTTTGTGGGCCTTTGACACGCCACTTCGTCTTTCGCTATTTCTCTTACTTGGGTCGGCTCAATGTCGTCTCTCAGGTCATTCGTTCTACGCCTCTGGAGGTTATCAGGAATAAGAATATTTCCAATAATTAATGTGCACTGTAAACACTATATAAATAACCTAGTATCTGGCCTTTAGTAGGCATGAAACGCCCCATAGGTCGTAAATAATACCACAACCAAAGGAGTAGATGTAGAGAGGACGTTCCCCTTTCAACCACCAACTATTACCTAGGAGCGAACAGGCTAAGCAAAAGGTAGAACAAATCACTGCCTCGCCCTAAAGCCCAACATATCAAGAACCTTTAAATTCTCAAGCTCACTAATTGTCCTGCAAACCCCTGTTATTCGTTGGATATCATCTTCACTCTTCCTCTTCAGCTCTTCCATACGTCTCTCCAATTCCCGCTTCTCCTCCCTTAAACGGTCCCGCTCAGCAGTAATCACGTCGACGGAGGATAGCCGAGCTTCGAACTCTGTCTTTATCCGGGAATTTTCCTCCTGCATTCTCTCGATGTCAGCCGCGTGCTTGCTCTCGGTGACTTCGGACCATAGGGCCAGATAGCTTCTGGCTTCGTTTAAGTAGTACTCTGCGGGTGCCGGCCTTGGGATTGCACTAAGTGATACACGCGAAGCCGTTTCTTGTTCTTTGCTGGGGCTTGGATGGATTTGTTCTAAGGGGGCTGTGCTGGACGGGTTGCCAACGGTATTCCAGGCTACAGAGGACGGATCGCGAAGCTGCTGGACAGGACCCGCCGAGTGTGGTGTTAACTCTGGAGACGGTGGGATTGAATTTATATTCGACAGCGCCCGTGGCCCCTGTAGTTGCTTGTATTTGGGTTTTGGATTGGTGGGCGGCAATTGGGGGAAGAAATCCGCGGCAGGCTCTGGTGTCGCTGTGGTGCTCGGAAGAACGGGCCTCGGCGGTTGTTTAAGTTTATAGCTGCGTGGTCCAGTCTCATCGGCAGTGGAAGGCTGGATTGCAGGTTGAACAGTGGCAGATGTGAGTTCCCTTGCTCTTTGCAACCTATCATCTATCGAGGGTTCTGGCGCCGCTCCATGAGCCTATATTCCCGGAAGTTAGCAAGTCAACCCACGCGTCTTGCAAGCCACTGCTTCAGCGAACACACCTGTGGCGTTTGACTCCTGGCTGAGTCTCGTTCTCCATCTTCATCGTCATGGTCAGTCTCATAGTCTTCGTCCTCCGAATCATCAAATACAAGAGGATACTCCATCTGGCGAGCCTTTGCGCGCCGCTGCCGCGTCGCGGCGGTGGTACGCCTTGAACGGAAACTAGTCCGTGGTGCGAGACTGCGGCTGCCGGGTATGAGGGCCTTTTTGCGTCCGTTGAGCTGTCGAAAGTGCTGAACCTGGACCGCGTGGGGTGTTCGGTCTGGGAAGAGGTTTAACTGGTCGGGCGCATGAAGTGTCAGTTATCCTGAGTGTGGAATGTATCTAAAGCGCAAACCCAGGTCTCCAGAGTATATACGGTATATGAGTACATTCGAGGGGTGTAGAGATGGCGAATGGGATATAGGTAGGTAGTATGTCTGACCTACCTCATGGAACTTCTCCCAGCTAAGATTCTTATGTTCCTCTCGCAGGCGCAAAAGACGTCGGATCTCTTCGTGGCTCCAGGCATTGCGACCTTTTCTGCGTTGGTGCTCCGGAGACATATCCAAGGTGAAAGCGCTGATTCGACGCATACGATATTCGATATGGCTGACAACGTTCGATGGAGATAGCGAATTGCTTCGAATGTGAAAGGCATCACCCAGTTCGAGCAGTGGCAGCCTGGATTCACTGTGGCTTTGCCTGCAGAGGTGCTTGCAGGGGTCGACACACCGAGTGAATCCCGTGGACATAGAAACAGGAAAAATACAGACAATACGGTTGTGACCTCGAGAGAACCCAATAATACCATTAATTTCATATTTTACCGCGCAAGATACCCGAAATAAGATTAAAATAGCGCCGGCAAGTGCGGATAGAAGTGGAGCACCAGAAATAAAATAAAAATAAAGAAATAAACCTCAATCAGGGATCGCCAGTACGGTAAGTAAAGTAATATTTCTGGTGAATTTCAGTCGTCAAGTTACGATCCCTCCAAGTATTGTAAGATATCCTTGGAGTTGAGCTTCAGTTTAATTATGATATCGTTGCCCTCGAATATACACCATTGGGGCTGTATTTTTGGTGCTTCAGGCTGGGTCTGAAACCGAAGTGTTGGCCCCCAATCTCTGGATGCAGACGCCTACATTCAGCAGGCTGCGAGGCAGACTCGCACTGGTGCCGCTCATGGATATGGCTGCCTGTTGAAGTGCTGCGCCAGTCCATCCAGTGTACTTCGCCGTGAGTTTGGATTGCTTGCCTATGGATCTTTTGCGGCACCCTGCTATACTTTTCATAAAAAGGTGTACTTTTTAGGTGTAATAATCTATCATAGTAAAAGGTTGAGCTGAATCCACACGGCGTGTAATATCTTGAATATGTCTTTTATCGTAAAACCAGCAACAGCTACATCCACCTAAACAGCAAGTCAAAGTCCCACCTTCCCAGCTGTAGCACTCTTCCCCTCCTGTGCATTCCACGAATTATGCAGCTGTTTATTCATTTCAATAAAACCCTCCACCTTCTCGAGCCTGCGCCTATCATCCTCCCCCCGAGCCACAAGATCGACGATATGTTTCTCCAAGGCAGCAAAGTGCTGACTCCCTGCCGACTCCAAGATCTGTATCTGTTTTTTCTGTGCCGTCAGCCGTCCCTCTAGTTCCTCAATCCGCCGCCTCAGCCCCGCAGCCTCCATCTCCCTCTGGATATTCTTTAGTTCACGCATTTGGGAGCGCCGACATATAATATTGAGTTGGACTTCGTCAAATTGTTCCTCACTTAGGCCGTCTAGTAGTTTCCGTGTAACTGGCGGGAGTGGCTCCACGTTCGGAGTTGTTTCTGCCTTCTTTGGAGTGATTTCTTCCTGTGTAGTAGTGCAGCCTTCTGCTGATGAAGTGGAGGCAAAGGAAGAGCCTTGCTGGGGTGAGATTGCACGTTCTCGGGATGTACCTGGGTTATGATGCCAGAGGGAGTCGGGGTCGGGAAGCTCCGAGTCTGTCGTGGACGAGGTCTCGTCGCTTTCCTCGGCGTCGCTGGATGCTTGGCTTTCTGCCATAGTTCGCGAGTCAGTTTGCTGTGTGCCCTGGGCTGGTGCTGGCGGCGGTGCCTGAGTTTCACGGGTATTAAAGTTTGTGTCTGATATGGCAATGTCGTTTTGGGCTGGGATTTGACGGTTTGCTTGTGTGAAGCTAGCATCCGCTGAAATATATGGAGAAGTCTGCCCGGTGGCTGGAACTGGTCTGTATGAGCTGGATGAGAACGAAGGTTGAAACTGGGGAGTTCCTAGGACATTCCCCGGCTGGAAGGCAAATGACGGTGGTGGGACGGTTATGGGGGCTTGTGGAGCTGTACACTGGGGATACTGTGCGTGGTTCTGAGGTGAAGGTCGTACCGGTCAGTATAGTCCACCAAATAATAACGAAACAGCGTCTCTCACAGGCAGTAGCTCGCCGATCTGGATTTGAGGTGCAATATCACAGTCCATCCCTACTTCTTGTTGACCTCCCAATCTGGGCTGTTTACATGGGCCGCTCTGCGCCATAGCCTCTGCCGTAGGAGCGACCGGGCGTTCGGGAACTTTAAGGATGGTGATGCGAGCTTTCTGTGTGTCCTTTCTCCCGTCTTTGCCAGCGTTCTCCAGGTTCTGTCCACCGTGAGCATACTCCGCTCCAGTCTGGCCTGACTTACCCTGTATCGCTGTTCCAAAGCGCTGGCAGTTCTATCGGGAAAATATACTTGATAGTTCTAAGGTCAATAAGTCAGAAAGGAGTGTATACTGCGGCATGTAGGCGTGCGACGTACCCTCTGGAACTTGTGAAATGAAATCTCGCTATCGGCCTTTCTGAGTCTGAGAAGCGTTCTATCCTCCTCCTCGGTCCATCTTGCGCATTTTCGCCGTTGGTGGTTGGGTGACTCATTTTGCGTTGCAGGCATCCTTAAGTATTAAAGTAAGGGCAACCGCGGTGATGGCAGATGGTAGAGCCTTGCGGGTAGCCAGGTCCTATAGCACACTGCACGACACTTAAAGAAAGAAGCTGCATGATAGTCCTTCTCAATAACCCTTGTATTTTTGCTCACGCTTTTCTTTTCCGTCTGCCATTATTATTACTACTATTATTATTATCATTTACCGGGGTTTGCTTCCCAGTTGCTTCTGAGGGTCTGTAATATTCAGCGTCCGTCAAGAAACATTCCCAGAGGCAAAAAATACAACCGTTCGGCGCCCTCCAAGGCAGAGAGAAAGCTCAAAGAAAAATTACACACCAAATCTCCAACCTCAGCGCTTGCATGAAAACCCTTGGGCGTAAAATTGCCGATCAATACCACGCAAGCCCAGCGCATGCATCCGAACTTTCCAAAATTACGACGCAGGGGTATAATCTGTTTGGCCAGTGGCAGCCTTTCGCTCCAATCTCGACCAACCACGCTCTGGACCTGCAGGGGTTGTCCGTTGGTTGAGTTGGGGCTGGAACTCGAGGAAACGCTCGAGCATTGCGGCACAGTCAGTCTACAGGTCGGTTACGTGGAGGACGCCCAGCACGAACAGAACTCGAAGTATCAGCCAATGAATAAAATACCACTAACCTCCTTTCCATCATCGCCCGGGCGAACTAGGCGGGCCGTTTGAAGACAAAGAAAACTCCGTACAATCAGTGAACATTGGATATTGTCGATGTGCCGTTCCTTTGACTGGACTTACAGCATCATTTTCCTCTTCCCTATTTCCTTTTGTCAATAAACCCACCGTATTGTTGTATTTTATTTTATCTTACTAGTCTACCTTTTTTTTTTTTTTTGCTTTTTTTTTCCCTTTCAATTCCCCCTCTCGGACCCCCAAAATTCATGTGTAACCCTAACCGGTGCGACCAAAAAGAAATACAACAAATGGATAAGTAGAAAATGGAATAGAATGAATCCAAATACAAATACAGATAACGCACGTCTTTTTTTTTTTTTTTTTTTTAACAAAATACCAAGGTGCATGGAAACCACCGTCCTCTAAAGATCATGAAACATCACTATGCACGACAAAATTACACACTTTGGAAGGTTGCGGGATATTCCCAAACCGGCCTTGACAACTGATTTGACTGGGAGATACGAGGTAAAAACGTGGACTATTCAGGCAAGTCCTTACTAGTACTCTCTCAAGGAGGGTGGAGTCATGCGTATCTCGCAAAAGCAATATAGACCAGCCAGTTGTGTGGCACAGCTCTGATGGTGAACTCAGGCTGTTCCTGTCCTACCCAAACCCATCAATCTCCATGATTCATGCCAACTCGGCGCTTATCACGCTGTCGTGGATGGGCGGGAGGTATTTATAACTTATGCCAAAGCGTGGAGTCTCTAATCTCTTCTTCTGCCTGGCATAACTATACCTTCCTCTCCGCGACCGACCCAGACGACGATACTCCGAAGGCTGGGCACCAATATTTCAATATTTGGGGACGTCCTGCCAGCCACAAATTCATCATAATGAAAGTTGCCTAAAATCGTCGCATTCGGCAAGTTCGAGACAGTCTTCTCTGTTAGCCTAGTCTATACTAATGTACAGTTGATTATGGGAAACAATATATTGTTCCTTACAATCGGAGGAGTAGAAGATTGCTGGGGCATTCATGCAATAGCAGACGCGAAGCGAGGCGGAACCAATTCAGCACAACCCATCGGGAGGCCTATCTTCAAATAGCAAGCTGTAACAAGGCGGTGCACAGCTAATGGTTAGATCATAGCATCATCGCCCTGGGTTCAAGGTTTCGGCTTGGGGTTGCTCTAGGCAGTCTCGCTGAGTCGATTCCTTTAACCTAAAACTCTAGAGCTAGATATAATAAATCTTAAATATATAAAATCTTTTATAATATTCTTCTCTATTATATAAAATTATTTATTAGTAGTAAATAATATATATATCTTATAATAGATCTTTTACTATTATATAGTATTAAAATTTTTTGTAAACTATTTTCTTAGTTATTGTATGGCCTTGCAGGATCATGTTGTTGATGCCTGAGGCTTACAATGTCCTGTGCGCTACTTAATGGGTTCTAGGGGAACTGCAAGCTAGCTTGCAGTTCATGTGGTCTTTTTAGTTAAGGCTTATATGTCATGTGACCCTAGCACACATGGTCTTATACAATATTAGTTATGATGGTTAGCAGGGTGTCAGAAACGGCCCTTATTAAACCGCCCTTCTGCCGCCTACCACAGCCTGCTATCTATAGACATTTTATTACTATTTATAGTATAGTTTTTATTATATTCGGGGTAGTATCACCCTTCTTAACACTTTAGCCATTTTCCGCGACCGCCTCAACTCAGGTGTCACTAAAATCACTGGCAGTGATTCACTGCCAGTCTCCAGCCTCTAGGGCCGCTTGTCACCTATTTACTATCTGTAGACCGTAGCCCGTCACCTGTCTTGACAACCCCTTGTTTGTCCCTCTGGCCCTGGATCAGCGGTGTGCCTTCCAAATAGATCTATCGATATGGTTCAGGTCAAGGATTTCTTGTGGCTTTCCATGCTTCGTCGTGATGAATGTCCTATAGAAAAGGCAGGAGATAGTGTAGTGTATTGCCCCCGCTGTTTAGGACTAATTACATTATGCATACCTAAAGTTAGAAAACTTGAGAGTTGCGCTCTCTAGTTTGTCACCTGATTCCCTATCTTTTTATATTCACCGATTTCTCCTAGATGAATTATACTATTCGTCTATATCCTCCTATTCTTGACATTTGAAATATCAGGTCACACCGCCTAACTAAGAGGTTTTACTTTTTGATGTATTTATTGTGTTTCATCTATTCAAGCCTAATGTTCGAATAGTCACAGGCCCGTGGTACTTGAGAGTTAAACACAGATCTTCTCTATATCAAATAGAATCTATTTCAGGCTGTTAGTACTGTATCACGGGTTTCTGTTTCCTCGAATATAGAGCTAGGAACGTTACCTTCTCGATATATCGAACTCCGACAATAATACCGTCCGGGTCCTCGAATTCACTTGCATCCTGGGAAAGAAGACCATCGTGATCGAGACAGGTCAAGCAAGATAAGACTGTATCCGTATATATTCTCCCCATCAACTGGGGCAGATGGGTTTGAGCTAGTTCGACGAGGATGGCCTTGATCTCCGCTGCGGCTTTCCGCTTATTACGAGCAGAGATCTGGCTCACAATGGGTAGTTCGGGGTCTGCACCAATCACCGCCAAATCACCCGAATAGCTAACAAACGACCGCCACATTCCGATTTCCAGGAGGCAGACTCCCACGCTATATATATCATGGCGCATTGTATACACTTCCTCGGGATGCAGACCCTGCCGTTGAGGATGCCGGTAGAGATTCTTCTCCCACCGGTTATCGCCAATCTTGTTCGTCCTTCTCTCGTCAAACCGAAATCGTTCAAATCCCACCAGGAATGGGTCTCCCAGGGCGTCTGGTCCCGAGTTTAGCATGATGATATTTTCCGGTGAGATGTTCTTGTGCACAATCTTCGAGGCGTGAAGAAAAACCACAGACCGCGCGAGTGACACAGCTAGTCGCATGCGTTCATTCAATGGGTAGGGCTTCTCCTGGTGCAGAAGTAGACGTCGAAGGCTGCAAGAACCAGCTGGTGTTGTATCCGGGGGAGTCCTGAAGACAATATCGAAGCGTGGTTGGCCTGTTGATGGATTCTCCACGCGGACGACACCCTCACAGGGGAGCAACGACGTAAAGTTCGGGTTAGCCTTTGATAGGATAATAGCCAAATCTCTGATGTCCTTCTTGGCAAGGTTGAGGTCGTCCTCGCCGCATACGAAACAATGGTCGATGATCGCGAATCTTCCCTCTGTTAGGCCGGAAGATGCAGGAGATAGAGCGATGGTCTCCATGTCGTTAATCTGGTATTCATCGGGGAAGAAAATCGAACTCGGTATGGAGCTGCTCGATGACTGATCGCTCACTTCGTGAGCCGTGCAAAGTTTCAGCGCGCTTGAAATTGCACTATTACCACTTTCTTTTCTCTTATCCAGTTCCACTCTGAATGATGGTAATGAGGATCGGGATAGTAGAATCCACGATAGGTCAAATTGGGAAAACCAGCGACCGAGTTGAGCAACGGTGCGTTCTAGAGACTGTTTTGCAGATGCCACATACTTGATTCGTCGAACCTGGCCCTTCTTCGCGACAATCTGCTCCCATTTTTCGATATTCTCTGGTTCCCCGAAGATGTTGTCGAGCGTATTAATAGCACTTTGTAAATTCCCTTCTAGTACCCCGAGGACATTGCTCTGATGGATTTGGAGGCGCTCATTTAGAGAGTCCCATATCTCGCGGAGAATAACAACTTGGTCTTGGATCTTCAGCCAGTACCCCTCAATTTCGAGAATAGTATTTGCTAACTCGGCTTCAGCGTGTCGATACGATTGACAGCGGCTATGGAGGTTTCGTCCAGATCTAATAGAGCGGCGTAGTTAGAAGGATTTCGTCATCCTTTGGACAGGGGTATTTGCACTCCGAGAAACCTACTTGACGCAAAGGTCGGCCATGGAAAACGTTGCGAACGCGACGGAGGCAGGATCCATGTTTGTTAGAGCGAGAGAAACAATCTGTCGAGTGTCAGCATTCCAATGACGACGGTGAAAAAGGAATGAGGCCATCATACGTGGTGATAATCAGTTGCTCGCTTAATTGTGTGGGTACGCAGCCCCTTTTCTTCATGTCTGATAGATTCAGACGGTCAACCTGCGAGACCCCTCTATTACCAGGGCCCTTGCTTAGCGACAGGAATCAGCCTTGGCTCATGGGCTCTGATTCGCCGTGACGGCGCGAGGCGTGCGGCACGTGGGGTGAGGGGGGACAGGGCGATGAGGCTCTCCTCCACCCCGCAATCGAGGTGGAAAAGGCTGGCTGTCAAGAAACATCGCCACAAGTTCAGATTTGCAATGGCGCCGGCCGAATCCCAGGACCTGCTCGACCACTTTGAGCTCGATGCAGTGGTGACCGACCAGTATACCGTTCATGCGAAACACCAAATCGACCGAGCCCAAGGACGACAGAAAACCACGGTCGAGAAGCGATGGATACGAGGAGAACGGCTCGGAGCCGGTGGCTTTGGAGACGTTTGGCTGGAAACCAGTGTCGAGGGCGACCGGCGTGAGACAAGAGCGGTAAAGGTCATCAGCAAGGATGCAATGAAGAGGTCTGGGATAGATTATACGAAAGAGCTGCTTGCGCTAGCTAAATTTGCAAAACCGAGCTATCAAGAAGAAGGCGTCTTTGTTCGCTTTCTAGGGTGGTTCCAGACCCAGGTCAACCTCTACATCTCGATGGAATATTTCCCTCTAGGGGACTTGTCGCAGCACACGGACGACATGAGGTCCGAAGCCGATATCAAACAGATCACGACGGATCTCGTTCACGGACTCCAGATCATCCACCAGGAAAACTTTGCACATCGTGACCTGAAGCCAAAGAACGTCTTCGTTGTTCAAAAGCCTCCTCATGCCCCCTGGTGGGTGAAAATTGGAGATTTTGGCATCTCCAAACGCGCCGTCGCCGACACAGCGCTTCACACACAGATTGGCACTGCTTCCTACACGGCACCGGAGATCCTTGGCTATTTCGATACGACAACGCTTCATGCCGGGTACGACAATGCCGTGGATATGTGGTCCCTTGGTTGCATGATTTACGAACTGGTCACCAAGTCTAAGCTTTTCCCAACCCCTTCGGCTTTGATTGGATATTGTGAGGGAAGATCCCCATTCCCGATGCTCAGTCTGTCGCGCCGGATGAGTCGAGAGGGCACCAGTTTTCTGAGATCGCTCGTTCTGCCGGATCCTCGACATCGGCTGACAGCGCAGGAAGCGCTAGCTGATACCTGGGTTGCGCAGGTGGTAGGATCGTCCCAGGGACGCCGGTCATCTCGATCAGAATGTTTGGATGACCCAGGTCTCAACGCCGCCGCTGCAGTCCAACACCAACCGGCCCACGTTGGTCTGGTTGACGTAAACCTGCCGAGTAGTTCTCCTGGAACGGCGACCGAACGCCCCCGGATACAGCGCCCTCTTGCTGAACAACGCGTTGGAGCCAATCGGCAGTCTTCCCATAAACCCCAGCCCCCTCGTGATCAAAAACCCTTTCAACAGAATCGGCAGCAGTTGCTCAATCCTCAGCCTCCCCGTACTCAGCAACATATTCGAGACAATCAGCAGTCGCCACACAACCCCCAGCCAGCCTGTGCCCAGAAATCCGTTCGGGACAACCAGCAGAGGCCACAGAATACCAAGCCGCCTCGTACTCAGAAACCCGCTCCAGACAATCAGCAGTCGTCATCCAATCCTCAGCCCCCTAAGCTTATCCTTAAAGGTCTTTCGAGCAAACTGGGAGGTGAATGGAAGATACATCTAGATTACTCACAGGAGACTAGGATGAGTCTGCTCCTTCCCAGACGTCAGGATCTGACCACTTCATTGGCAAACGATCTAGCTCGCCTGGAACTGCCGGATAAATTAACAGCATTGCTTAAAGAGCTCACTACCGAGCCGATAACCCGCGATGTCGAGTTCGATTCGATGCAAGGCATGTTCTATTTCTGGCATACAGTCATTTTATTTTAACCGTTCCTTAGTTCTTCATACATTCCAAACTGCCGTGACTGGCTTCCACGTGCTCTTCGATGGGTACGTATTGTGCCGAACTTCTTTGGAAATGAGAGGAGCTAACAGATTAGCGTCCCGGCAACGTTTTCATTATTCGATTGTGCCTTCTTGGGACGCACCAAGTACAGGTACCACCGGCGTCGAATTCAGATCGTCCAGACGGACAATCTAGCACAGATCGTTGTTTTTTCCGATTATCAAACGTATGACATATTCTCGGACAAAGATATTCTCTCAGAATTTTTGGAGGCGAAAGATAAGGAACCTTTATCAGAATCATCCGGGATGAATAATAGCAAGTTCTCAAAATTCGTGGCGAAATTTGTGCTTACAGGCAACGAGTCCAGGGAGTTATTCACACGGTCCGGATTCGAAAAGGCCATTAAATTTTCTGGCAAGTTTTGCATCAGTATTAGGGGGGTCCGGGTTTCGCGGCCTGATATGGACAACATGCCGGGATTTGTGTGTCTAGACATGCCTGATCCTTACCCGACCGAAGATGCATCTATGAATATTACGTTCAATTCGAAGAAAGGTAGGCCTGGATCTGTCTTTAGCAATATTTCCCTAACCATATTCAGTGCGTGATGACTTCAGCTCTGCCCTCCCAGACTAGGTGTCGCCATGACCCTGGATGTTCACACGCTATAATTCCGTATGCATAAGGAGAGGAAAGGAAGAAATTTGGAGCTTGGGCGGAAGCAACCACATGGTAAAGTGCCTAGGCACCATGAACAAACACAGCATCATATATTAAAAAAAATGCTATGAGCATTACTGGGTTGCCCTTAACTAGTGTATTCCGGCGCATCTGACGATTAGCTGCGCACCTATCTATCTACACTACCTAAATAATATATACGGGTGTCCTAACCGAAATGGATAACAGCATAGGATATACGATAACATCCACACTGATGGGCTAAATGCGGTATAGAATCCTCCCCGTACGTGTACTACGCGAAATCCTCGAATCCGCACTAGGACGCCACCTCGGACGGGTAGTTTAGCGGCGCGAAGAGCCCTGAGCCCGATATTGTGAAGAGACACCCGAACACAAAAAATGACTATAGCTAGCTCTAGAATCCGCGGATACCGTTACTTAGGAGGTCGGATTTATCCCCTACAAACCCTTTGCCTCGCGGCGGGAACGGCGACGAGCAGAGGATGTTAGTACGCACTGGTTCGAGAGCTGACTCAGCTCTATACTTCGTGAATACTCAGGCATTCTTGCGGAGGGTCTTACAGATAGGTATCTAAAGAAAGTGAGTATATTTAACTAGAACTATCTAGCAAGAAAGCCCTGGATATTGGAAAAGGGATTCCCTGACGATTCTTTCTTCTTTCGCTATAATATACACCGAGATCGGTTCGCTTAGACACGAATCTACCGATAGTAGGATAGTTAGGGATAGTTTCACCGGCAGTCCACCAATCATGGACTTGTACTCCCGGACGGACGGATTTCATTATGCAAGAAAGCATTGTATTAACTAGAGATGTGATAATAGTGATCCCCGCTTCAAGGCATTCCCCGCATGGGGAGATTGGACTGTAATGCTGGATACCTGAAGCAGAATGGCCTCGGTTTAGCGAACAGTTAGGGCACCGATGTTTAAATACTTCAAGCTGTGCACCGGGCCTGGATTTTACTAAACATTCAAAACGTCCTGACTACACCATGTTCATACCGTCAAGGCTGACCACCCTGGTCTTCCTGGCTGGAATTGCTGGCTATTCAACAGCACTCTCCACCGCCGAAAACTCCACCCACTTCACACTCGCCAACGACCACCTGAATGTCTCCCTATCCAAATCAAGCGGGCATATCGAGGCTGTCGTTCTCGACGGACAAGACCTGCTCGGTCCCGTAGACGGCAACACCGGCAAAGGCCCATACCTCGACTGCTCATGCACCCCCGACGGATTCTGGACACCAGGGGGCAGCGATAAAGCGCAGCTCGATCTCATCAACGGCACGGACTCAACGGGGACGCCCTATGCCGGGGCGGCCATGACAGATACATACAGCTCCACGAACCAAACGCTCTCGCAGTACCTGTTCCTGCGCGGATCCGAGACCGGCCTGCACGCTTTCTCGCGGGTAACGTATTTCAACGAGAGTGCGCCGTCGCCCTTCCTGCGCGATCTCGGCGAGTTGCGGACCTTGTTTAGACCGAATACGGACCTGTGGACGCATTTCTCGACCAGTGAGGGTAATTACGGTCCGTTGCCTCTATCTAGCTCGGAGGGGTTGACTGTCCAGGATGCGACGACTTACTACGGAAATAATACGGACGACCCTTATGTCTCGGAGTACTCGGACTATTTCACCAAATATACTCTGGCCGAGAGCTGGCGGACGCACGACGTCCACGGGCAATTCAGCGACGGGTCGAGCAGCGCTGACGGGAGTACATTCGGGGCTTGGCTGGTGCAGAATACGCGCGAGACATACTACGGCGGGCCTCTCCATTCCGATCTCGTGGTCGATGGGATTGTGTATAATTATATTGTCTCTGGGCACATGGGTGCTCCGATGCCGAATCTCACGCATGGCTTTGACCGGACTTTTGGACCGCAGTTTTACTACTTCAACAAGGGCCGTCCGGAGGCGACACTAGCGGAGCTGAGAGCTGATGCTGCGCAGTATGCGGATCCGGAGTGGAATGCAGAGTTCTATGATAGTATTGCAAGCCATATCCCGAATTTCGTTCCGTCGGCTGGTCGTACCACGGTTAATGGGAGGGTGAACCTGCCAAGGGGCGCGAAGAGGCCGATTATTGTTCTCTCGGAGAATGGACGGGATTTCCAGTTGAATGTCTTCGATAACAAGGCTCTGCAGTACTGGGCGGAGATTGACGAGTCGGGCTCCTTTTCGATTCCGCGGGTTGTGCAGGGGACGTATAGGGTTACGATCTATGCAGATGGGATTTTTGGGTGGTTTGTTCAGGATGATGTCAAGATATCCCGTTATAACTCCAGGAAGTATACGTTTACATGGAAGGAAGAGGCTGCTGGTAAGGAGGTTTGGCGCATTGGAGTCCCTGACAAGTCGTCTGGCGAGTATCTCCATGGCTACGCACCGGATGTATCAAAGCCACTCCAGCCAGAGCAATACCGGATATACTGGGGGAAATACGACTACGTCGCAGACTTTCCCAATGGCGTCAATTTTCACGTTGGGAAAAGTGACCCAGCAAAGGACCTGAATTACATCCACTGGTCGTTCTTCCCATCGCAGGGTAACCAGTTCCGATCAGAGCCATACTACGAGAATGTCAACAACTGGACCATTACGTTCGACCTAACCAAGCAGCAGCTGCGAAACACCAAGACCGCCACCTTCACCGTCCAGCTCGCAGGAACGAGGAACGCAAACGGGAATGCGAAATGGACGCCGGCGGAGACCGGGCTAAGCAACTTACCCTGGACAGTCAATGTCAACGGGCAGTACGAGGACACATGGGTGATTCCGTACTGGCGCAGTGGATCGTGCGGAGTCCGCAGTGCAGTTACCTGTCAGAACACCGAGCATAAGTTTGTACTTCCTGTCGATAAGTTGAGCAAGGGAGGGAATCAGTTTGTGCTGAGTTTACCGTTTAATGCGACCAGTCCTGAGACTGCGCTGTTGCCGGACTCGCTTTATGTGCAGTATGATGCGTTGAGGTTGGAGTTGCAGTGATTTTCAATACAAGTCAAAATATATACAGCTGTTTGATATCGATACGGATCTAAATTAGCACTGCTCACAATGAGTCAAGATGATACTTGTCAGTCCTTATGAAAGCCACTTACTTCATTGCCCATGGCATGATACAACATATTTGGAGGCCTAAGCGGATTCGACGCTGGATATCTCTAAGAAACAATGATCCCATAATGTACTACCCCGCGGTATTAGTGGAACCAAGGCTGGGTCTGTCAGCACTAAATCCATGGGCCATTCTCGCAGCCAGCTGTAGATCCAGTGTGGAGAGTAAAGTAGCGGCGGTCCATTCCTCCACATTGGGAACAGACCAGAATATAATATAACATCTCACTCTTTCATCAGAACGGTCGCATACATGCCACTCAGAGCAATACAGACGCACAAAATGACAGCCATTCCCACAAACGGCACCATGCCAATCGACGTAGCCCAATACCCCAAACTCACCCACCAACAGGCCGGCCATCTCCGGCACTTCCACAACCTCAGCAGCGCCCCCGACGGCGACTGGCCACACATGGGCAGCCAAGAGCCCGCGCAGGAGTTCCTAGACGCATACCGGTACCAGCTCGCCACAATGGCGTACGCGTCCGCACTAACGCACTACCACCGCCTGCCCGCCATGAAGAGTCTGTTTAAGCGCCTCATCTACCGGCTCATCGCCAAGATGCTCCGCCGTGAGGTCTGGGGGTATTGGTATCTTACCTCTCAGTCCGGGACTAAGCTCGATCCGGATCTGAAGGAGCTGCGCAGACCGTGGGCGAATCCGGTTGTGAGGGAGAATATCATGTATAGTGGACACTTATTGCTCATGACGAGTCTTTATGCGATGTTGTTTGACGATGTTGAGTTTGAGAAACCTGCGAGCTTGACATTCCATTGGAATCCGTTGTTCTGGGGGATGGGGCCGGAGAGGTTTGAGTATGATAATCGGAGCCTGCAGAGAGCTATTGTGGACGAGATGGAGAGGAATGATTGGGTTGGGGTTTGTTGTGAGCCGAATTTGGTTTTTGTTGTCTGTAATCAGTTTCCGGTTTGTCTCTCTCTCTTGTATTGCCTAGTTAGGTGGTGTTGACAAGTGGTGGTAGCTTATTGCGATGCATCTGAATGATGTCCGGGACGGTTCGACTGTCGGCAGAAAAGTCCTGGAGAAGTACAAGGACGCTCTAAACAAGAAAGGCATGGTTTCTCGTGACGACCTATACAAAGACTGGTTCGTGGTGAAACAAGGACAAACGAAGCCAGCGAAAAGCGTCGGGTTCACTGCATGGTACGCCTCCCTGGACTTCGATATAGTCTCCAAACTGACAGACGCAGGGCCGCCGCGTTCATGAACACCTGGAACTCCGAATTCGTTCGCGCCGGCTTCGACAGCCATGTTAAAGGCTTCGTCACGAATATCAACGGCGAGGTTGAGGTGCACCATCCCATGATTGCCTTTGCATATCGAGAGGCCGTCGCCAAGGGGGGCGCCAGCAAAGACTCTGCTCAAGTCCTACAGGCTGCACGAGAATTCTACAAAGCACATAGGACGGATATAAAATTCCCCTACAACGAGCCCACCTTTGGGTATGTCGTGAAGTGGCTCTCGGAGTTGGGAAAGAAGGCTGAATTAGATGGATTGCTCGCGTATGCTGATATGAATCTCCAACCGAGCTGGGAGAATGGAGGGCTCTACTACCCGCGCAATGATCAGGCCACGGACGACGACGGGCACTGGACTCATATGGACCCATTTACCGGTAATGCCGCGATTGGATACGCGAGATTGAATGTGGAAGATGGGATGAAGAGGATGTATGACAGCCCGTGGACGAGAGAGACTTTGGAAACCCGTCCGTATGTAGACGGTCTTGATCTATCGCAGGGCGTTGATTGTTTGAGAGGAGTGTGGGATCCTGAGAATTCGGCTCTCATTGTCACCCTCTGCGAATGGGCTGGATTGGGTGCTGCAATTTCCTTCTCGGTGGAGAATCTCCCGGCTGGTAGTTGGTCAGTCTATACATCCAAGGGTGAACATGAAGAGTACCACCTTGCAAAAGGAGGACGGATTGTGGTAGATGCAACGGTTGGGAAAAACGAGGAGATTGACTTTGTCGTAGCCCTGGACCGACAGGGTCAAGTCTGATGGCAATTTAATTTGCTTTCTGTCAGCCGTATTTGGGTTCCTTGTCATACTATTTGGTTGAAATTCTCTTCGTTCACGCAGAACTATCATAAGGTTTAATATTGTCTGTCTCACATAATATTCAGCCAGATGACGTGGTAATTCATGCCACTGGCTGATATATTCTATCTTGTGTCACTCGGCAATACCCATTAACCTTTGTGGCAGTGCCGGAGGTTAAGGCCATCTGAACATTGACAGGTGGAATCCTACTTCGTTACGTGAATTAGAATATGCTATTTCCCAGTCCCCCTCCAAGCCGTGCAGACGGTCACAGTGCCTCATTCATAGCAATAACCCCCCCAAGCAACGGAAAAAGGCTTCTCACCAGATGCAGCCAACTCCACCTCACGACCAGTCGCGTAGCATCATCCATTCCAATCACCGTCGCACCCTGATGACCCCTACTCGCCATGTCCGTGATCGCGCTGTTGGTAGGTAACAGGAACAACCATGTAAACGGAGATATGGATATCGTGACTAGGCCGGCCCAGGCCAAAGCAGTCCAAGATCTGCTCGCCGCTCTTCGCCGCCACGCGCAGTATCCGTAAAGTGTAGATGTGAGAAAGGCTATTGTGGGATGCAATCGATGGCCGTAGTAGAACATGCGGGTCCACTGGTAGAGGAGATGGGAAGGTCCTGTTGCTGTTTCGAGCGCAACGGGGATTGAGAGTATCGATATAGTCACCATTGAGCCTGGTAAGCTTATTAGCAATAGAAATCCGTTGCAATAGCCCAAGGTCTGTATACCGGATAGAAATGACCCAGCTAGGACGGCAACCCTCTCTAGGGCTTTTGGGAATGCTGTAGAAGCCATGATGCTCGATAGGGATTGGATCTGTCGTTAGGTCTTGGCAGGCTCGAGTAGGTCTTTCTTACTCGGTCTAGAAATATCTCTGCGACGAAATACCCGGGTATCAAAGGTATGGCATGAGTCTTAAAAGAGTTGGTTATTGAGAAATGTCCCGAGCCAAGTTTCTACGGTAATAAGAGTGTGAAAATGAACCGAGCATAGTCGCTGCTCTGATACCCCTCCGAAGGTTAAATTATTACATCCGACCGAACTCTATATAGCCAGAAATTATTGGAGGTTTCGTGAATCAATGCTGTGCACCCCAAACGTAAACTATATGCCAAGGTCTATTTCTGCACGACTTTGCCCGCTCAGCAGCCATGACTGCCTACTAAAGCCCTCTCTTTTATATAGGTCTACCGTGATGCTACGGTTGAGATGCTTAAAGAGTGCATCGACGTTCCACGATACGTAGCATTGAGGCGGTAGTAATTGTATTCGTCTCCTATCGTTCTCATGCTTGAAAGTGAGAAGGTATGGTGCCCTTAGATCATGATACTGCTACGCTTTATATAGCACTCCAAGCTTTTTGAAAACGTTCTTTAAAACTCTCCCGGTGTCGCCCTTCAGCTGAGAAGAAATTTATGCAGCATGACGATTCATCGCGCATAGTTGTGCGGTGTTGTATCGCTACGGAGTTAGGGCTATTACCAAATGCCATATTCATAGACAGACGCAGTGGATGAAGTAAGCAGACGTCCTCAGGATGTTGAAGGTGCTCCCAATGGGAACTATCCAGCGAACAGGATATCTTGGTGTAAAATTATCTAGGTCTAACCCTAGATTGGAAATATGTCCAGTCCTTGGCTCGGTGGAGGGCTGATATTATGCCGGGATATATTCAGAATAGGGCAGGAAGGCTGTACGCCAGATGCCGATATCGACTGCGAATTGCCCCAAATATGATCTTCCAGCTGAATGATTGGACGAACAGTGCCTCCATTGATTGTCGATATCGCGCCAATATCACGCGAAGATGTCGTGATGCACTAGTGCAGTTGACAGCAGCGCTTTATCTTCGCCATTTCCGCACCAGTACACCAAAGAAAATGTTACAACAGACGAGACGGCAAGATGGCAAGCCAAACACGAGATGCAGACCAGGTGAAAGCGGTCGAAACATCGACAACAACCCTCCCCTCAGGCAACGACACTTCACCACCCCGCCGCACATTCCGCTCCTTCATATGGGACACAGACACGCACCTCAAATCCCCCGCCCAAAGGCGTCTTCTGCTCAAACTCGACGCCTCAATCCTCACAATCGGATGTCTGGGCTTCTTCATGAAATACCTCGACCAGGGAAACCTGTCCAACGCATACGTCTCGGGCATGCAGGAGCAACTCTCCATGTACGGGAACGAATACACATACGCCCAGACCATGTACACAGTCGCATACGCCGTGATGCAAATCCCGAGTACGCTGATCATCCAAAAGATCAGACCTAGTATCTGGCTCGCCGTGATGGAAGTGGCCTGGGGCGCGTTCACGTTCGCGCAGGCCGGGATCCAGAATGTTCCTGAGCTCTACGCGTTTCGGTTTCTGGTGCGGTTGTTTGAGAGTTCGTTCTTCCCTGCTTTGCTTTATTTATTGGGGAGTTGGTATACGAAGACGGAGCTTGCGAAGAGGGTGGCCTTGTTTCATATGACGGCGCCGCTTGGCACCGCGTTTGGCGGGTATCTCCAGGCGGCGGTATATGAGAATCTGAATGGTGCGCGTGGGATTCAGGGGTGGAGGTGGTTGTATATTGTCTGTGGGTGTATGACTGTGCCGGTTGGGATTGCGACGTTTTTTGTTCTCCCTGATACGCCGTATACGACGAGGGTGTGGTTTTTGTCGGCTGAGGAGAGGGAGCTGGCGATAGAGCGGGTGAGGAGGGCTGGGAAGGCGGCGCCTGTTAAGATCCGGCTGGCGACGTTCAAGACGATTCTGAGTTCGTGGAAATGGTATGGGTTTGTCATTGGATACGTGGTAGGTTTCTCGTTGTTATAGTAAGTGCTTATACTCATTCTTGCAGTTATATGGGTCGTCCTGCGGCGCAAACGGATACTTCGCCATCTGGCTCAAGTCGGAGAACTACTCTGTCACCGACCGAAATGTCATTCCTACAGGAACGTCTCTGATATCTGCGGCCTGCGTGGTCCTCTGGGGATTTCTGTCGGATTATACAGGCAGCAGGTTCGCCTGGGTGCTTATACCGCTGGTATGTCTACTTCCCACGCATACCACTACTACTAACTCTATTATAGATCTATGGTCTCCTGCCAAATGGCATCCTAGCATTCTGGCCATCCAGTCTTGCGCTCAAGGAGTTTGCATTTCTGACCGTTGCGGTCCAACTCATGACAGCCGTATTGTATGCTCCTCCATCCACCTTATTCCTTGACGTTCTAACAGGTCCAGCTACTCCTGGGCTAATGAAGTCTGCGCCGGAAACAACGAAGAGCGAGCCGTCGTGGTCAGCAGCATGAACGGTTTCCAGTACGCCGTCGCTGCATGGCTGCCTATCGTTATATTTCCGCAGACAATGGCGCCGGACTTTCGTACGTTTCCTCCATGCCGCTGGTATGCACATGCTGACCTGTTATAGGATACGGCTTCCCGACAACCTTTGGGCTGGTTATTGCGGCGATCATTGCAGTCATTGGGATCCGCTTGTTTGTTCTTCGCGATGAGCGGAGGGCTAAACAGGTGGCAGGCTCTGGGGGAGTGGGTGTATAGTGGATGTACAAGAATGCATTATGAAGACATAGTTCAGCACCAACCGGGTATCAAAGGGCTCTAAAAGAGGAAATCAATCTATACCTTCGCAGCCTCGGTCACAGAGACCTTTTTATCCTCCTTAACACCTAACGACTGAAAGTCTGGCAACTCATACTTCTCCGATGACCCCATTTCAGCAATCTGATGGCTCTCCGCCTCACATACCTGATTGAAATCCCCAGGCAACTCCGCAATAAAAGCCTTGGAATCCGCCTCGTAACAGACCATCTGAATATCATTTTCCACGCCCTCATCCTCCTTCTGATTCAGGCTGTCCAAAGCCTCATCCTTCCCGCTCCCCAGTCCGCCTTCGTTCTGGATGCTGGTGTACCGGAAGCAGAATATCACAATCGCAGCCCAGTACATGATCCGACTAAGCGCGCCGAGTATTCTGATCGATCCTCCCAAAATCAGCGATACGTTAAAGATTGTGCCGTCCGGGATTAATAGGGAGACGAAGACGATTTCGATCGCGATGAGACAATTCGAGATGCTCCAGAATACAGTGGCCGTCATGAGCAGTAGGGTTGGGTGCTGTACATACGTGGCTGGTTAGTAAGTATACATTGTATACGCGCGCAGCACGAACAGGAGCGGGTGGGCATGTGGGTTGGGTGTTCTTGTTTATGATATTAGGTGGGTGAACGTACGATATGCCCCCTTAGACATCTCGGATGTCTGACCCCCACAAAGATCGACCAGGACATATTTTCGATCGAAGCAATCCACGCGACAACTGCGCATGTCGCTTGGATAGGTCCGTAAGCATCAGGGACGGCACTATCGCCTTTGCCGCGCGTAGAAGTCGACACGACGCACAGAACGATGAAGCTCAGGCATGCAGCGACCACGACGAGTGCGAAGCAGACCCAGTGGAAGACGCGTGTTTTTTGCCAGGGCGTGCTGGGTCGGGTTGTTTCCGCGAGCATCAGGTGTACCAGGGCGTAGACGACGTGGAAGGTGAGGCATGTGGCCAGCCACTGGAAGCCGGTGAAGAAGACGCTCTGGCCGCCGTTGCTAATCACCGACGAGGGGTTTTGGTTCGTGGAAATGGCGACGAAGTTCACGACGTCCAGTGCTAGATATCTATTGAGTTGGATTGGGGTCAGTTGCGTTCATCAACCGTGCTGGGAGGACGTAAACTCACATTATCCATGCGATAAAGCAGGATAGCGTAGCCCATAGTGGGAGAGTCCGTGGCCGCCCGCGTCCACGGTGTACGAGACGTGCAGTATATCCAACGCAGGTAAGAAGAACTATCATACAGATACCATCGAATGCAGTGATTGCTTGGGTCACGCCCCCAGTGCTGATATCGATTCTCTCGGCCATGTTGGCCAGGCGAGACGTAGACGGTAGGGGGTATGAAAGAGTCAGAATGTGAAGTCGAAAGGACACCGGTGAACCACGACCGTAAGCCTTCAGATCGACAGGTCGCCGATTTAGCGCTCCTTCGTCGTGATGCTGACCGGCTGTGATGCCGCATCCTCATCTAGCTTGGGAATAAACGAGGGCCAGGGCCTGCGGTCTACCCACTGCGTCTCCATGCCATAATTGGAGTGTCTGCCTCCAGAAAACTGGGTAAGAGGCCCACCTGGCTTTTTATAGGGCAGTGGGCAGTTTACATAGGAAAGTCCTCTGTTGATCTGGAATTGCCACGACTCTTGCATGGGGCCAAAACCGACTCAGCCACGTCTGCCTCGACCAGGAGTTAAGTTTTTAAGCATTCCCTTTACCAGACTGAAATGCCTGTTTCGATTGTGAAAGAAACTATTGGGTGTGCAGCGAGTTAATTGTCCGGTACCGTTAGACTTTGCTGGGCCTCGGGGGTTGTATGCCTCTATCCAGGGTTGAAGCAACCGCCCAACAAACCTCATTTACCATCCCGTCTTAACCACGCGGCCAAGCTGCGTTCAGCCAGCCCCGTGGCGTCGGGAAGGTGATTTGGAGTCCGGGGATGCACAGGCCACAGAGCTGGCGGTGTTTTGTTGTCTCCCTTTGTTTCGCGGCGCCGACTCGCCCACCAGAAGAGAGATGATGGCTCCAATATGAACCCCTGTCGGCTGTTGCACCTCTGAGTTTGATTCTTGAGGGTCTTCCTTTTGGAAACAGATACCTAATCTTGAAGGCTAGCTATTGCATCCACCAGGCAGCAGTCCATTTGATCTTCAGTGCAGGTAACTTCACGACTACCCATTGCAGAATAATATCTCCTTGAGAGGTAGGTAACCTCTTTCAAGAGAGCATGGGTTGCAGATTCCGCTCTCTGCAAATATCAGTCCAACTCCAGTTCGGGTCACCCGTGCAAGGGTCCTTCTGATGCGACTCGCTCCGGCGCTGCCACACCATCTGCATGCACTCCTTACACGTTTTAAACCTCGTGAAGCCCGTTCTCGAATACGCCTCGTCCATCCAACTCGTCACGAAGTCTCGGTCCAACTGGGATATTGCCTCGCACCCCGCCATGAATACCGGCCAGGCAGGTCCAGATCCTTCGACGTTATATGTCAGGCATACCTCTCTGGAATTCCTCAGGGCCTGGATGACACCTGCGACGTACGGCTGAAGCAGACGAGGATCTAGATACTGGATCCGTCGGTAGAAGAATATAAGAAGACCCTGATTGAGCGCCTTCACCATGTACCACCGGGACTGTTCTGCCTTCCCCTCCAAGGTCGATGTGGTCCAGCCTGAGCTCCCCGTTGCATCGAGTTTCCAGATCATATCCTCGAGCCACTGTTTCTTCCTCTGAATCGAGTCTAATAAGGCTGCATCCCGACCGCCTTGTTTCCGGTTCAACCCATCCATGATATTCGCCAGCCTTGTGGTTTGCGAAACAAGACTGAGCCATGTTTCCGAGACGCCGTATAGCTGGCGGTACAGGGCTTTTGCGTCTTCGCGCGGGTCTTCCAGGTGGATGTCGTTGAGGCTGCTTCCATGGTCTCGCTGGGATCCTAGCTCGGGGCTTGTGGATGATGGGCCCCCCTCCAGACGGAGGAAGTCGTCTAGGTCGAGGCTTGGTCGCGGATGGGAATGAGTGCCCGGCAGCAACTCCTCTCCTTCCTTAATACTAATCCACCCTCTGTCCAAGTGCTCTTTACCTGGTTTGCTGCGTAAAACCGAAGCACTCTCAGTTAGGATTCTGTTCCATGTATACACATGGTGGAGGAGTCGGCATTTTTGCGATACAACCCTTTTGGCAAGACCGCGCAGGCGTAGCAGGCGTTCAGAGTCGACTAGGTAAGCGCGGGCATCGGTTTGATGGTCGAACAAGATCTTAAAACATGACATTTCCCATAAGCAGGCTGTACATTCAGATAACGGGAGGTGAACATACCGCAAAGCCCAGTATCGCTGACAATGCCATAAGCTGGTCTTTGTATTTAGGAGGTCGGGGCTGTCGTAACTCGACAGTTAGAGAATGCTTCATGTGAGTCTTTCCCTGTTCATACGCGGTGTTGCTGATTCTGCTCCAGTGCGAGACGTCAATAGCTGGATCTGTTGGTGCCCCTGCTGCAAAGTGACCAGCGGATAGTGCAATCACAGCCAGCAGGTTCGCGATTGATGCGTGCGTTACGTGTTCCCTGCCCATGTATTTTACGTTTGCCAGCGTCACGACAGCGGAAGTTGCGTTCATGATTTCCATTGGCGACTTGTCGTGTGGTGGGAAGGAGAACATGTCGCGGATTACTCGTCGTCTGTAATGGGATAGAAGAGCTTCAACGTCAGAGATGTCAATGCCGACTAGGTCCAATGACGGTGGCACTGTGCTACACACTGGCAGACTCTGACCATCTGTGACAGCATCAGGCTCTTGCCCACGCCATATCGAAGGTTCAGGCGGAGGTGTAAACGCCGGACAAGGCCATAAGGACTCCATGCCAAACAGGTCCGGCCAGTCTAAGCAGGTGTCAGTTATACCCAGGCCCTCATTACTGATGATACTAGGAAGCATCATAGACATGCTATCGCTTATATCAAGGTAATCATCGGCGGGAGTCCTGACTCCATCCTGGCCGGCGACCGTTGCAGCCTCCTCCGGCTCTGCTGCCTTCAGCTCAAGGACACCGAATGGGCCAACAAAGCTGCTTTGCCCCGGAACCAAGGCGAGATCTCGCGAGACCCGTTCGATCTCCGCTAGTGTGTCCTCGATCGCAGCCGATGCCAAGCTGGATTGCAGGGCGGTGCTCATGGACAGTCTGTCTTGTTCTACGGATGGTGGTCAGGATCAAATTAGTATTATGAGAACGGAAGGTATACCAGTGTACAAATGCTTCCGCAAGCCTTGCATAACAGCCTCACGAGGCTTATTCCCTGTATTGTCCGGCTGCGCCGATGTCCATCTTAACTCCGGCTCATATGCTTCGCATGGAACTCCGATTGATGTACACGCCGAACAACTCGGATATTGCATGTCACATTTCACATGTCTTGTCCGGCACGAGATGCATACTCCGAGCGCATGGTTTCTGCGGCGCTTCTGCGACGGAGGCATCACTTCCGGTCAGTCTGGGAATCCGAAATAGAACGTCGGAGCCCAGAAATTAATTCCAAAGATCGAAGTGGAAGGGCAGAACGAAGGCTCCGCAGAGTAAGAAACAGTACGTGGATACGTGTCGTCGTAGTAGGAATGCGCTTCCATAGTTTCGACTCTTTATGACAATTGCTTCCCCGGACTACAACCGTGGGTCTAGTGTGATACATTTCCGGCTCGTTATTGGCCCTCGCAGCTGGAAGGCTCTTTATATTGGCCAATGAGTGGCTCTGTTGTGGATTTCCGGGACTGCCTGCCATTTGGAGAAGTCTCACAACGGAGGTGCCCTTCCGCAGAAACGCAAATCTAAGGTCCTTGGCAGAAGAACAGCTTCACATCAAAAGAAATACGAACCGCGGATTGTGGAGCGGCAAATTGGCTGGCTGGGATGTCACGAGCGGAAGGCGGTTCCGGTTGATGTCAATTCAATTACAGTGAACCAGTAACCATTTATATATTCATGTATATATATATATTATGGGTTCATAATGGCACCCCGCATGCCTGTTAAGGCGACTTTCCCGCCGGATGACGTGCTTTCCGGCGGGAGTATATAACCACGGTCTCGGGGACTGTTCCCGGTGGTTCGTCCTACCCTAATCACTCAAGATCTCGTAAATATATCTAGCCTGGCCGTCTCAACACAGATGTCTTATAAGCAATAACTACTAGACACCTATTGGAATTCTTGCAATACATGATGCAACGGCTCAACCCGGACGCCGTGGACCGTGTCCCCGGTCAGGTGACCAGTGCAGCATCAGACTGCCAAATTAGGGCAAACAATGCGAGCATATACAATGCTTGTACTTTGTATCAGTAACGATATAGCAACGATATCACGATATGTACACCATAGGAACAAAGAAATATAGATACCAATTGAACAGTACAACCTTTAATATATCTATATTCTATCACCGGCCCTGTCCCCGACCCCGCCGTCTCCAACTTGGTCGGAGCCCTTCCCGGCCTTCTTTTACTCCGCACCCCGCTCTCCCCGCACGCCTGTCTTATTATTTTCTCCTGTTAATATTTGCATATTGCATCTTCGCACTTCCCATCTTCACACTCATTCTGACGAGTTTTGCGGTTTACTGTCATCTAAGACAATGAGCGACACCGTTGGGAAGGTATGCACAACACTCCATCCGGGACGGAACTGATAGTTATGATCGCTAACTCCTCCATCAGACCATTACGTGCAAGGTAAGCCAGCTACATTAGACAATTCCTCCTTCTATGGCGGCAAAGTGAAGAAAGGGGGGGGGGTGGGTAAAGAAAACTAACGCGAAACAAGGCCGCAATCGCCTGGGCCCCGAACGAACCGCTATCCATCGAGGACGTGCAAGTCCTGCCGCCGAGGGCGCACGAAGTACGCATCAAGGTTTTGCATACTGGAGTCTGTCATACTGGTAAGAATAACTAAGAATAACTGCTACCCTCTTGGTGGGATGACAGAACTGGATAAATAACACCAGACAGACCAGTATACGCTCTCTGGAAAAGACCCCGAGGGCGCATTCCCTTCTATCCTCGGACACGAGGGGGCGGGGATCGTCGAGTCGATTGGCGATGGCGTGACCTCTGTCAAGCCTGGTGACTATGTGATTGCTTTGTAGTACGTGGTTTTTTATTTTCTTACAGACACAATATCGTCTCCAACTAACAAGTACGTTTCTAGCACCGCCGAATGCCGAGAATGCAAATTCTGCCGCTCTGGCAAGACCAATCTCTGCGGCAAAGTGCGCGAAACGCAAGGCAAAGGCGTCATGCCAGACGGGACATCGCGGTTCCGGGCGCGCGGAAAAGATATCCTGCATTTCATGGGCACGTCCACGTTCTCGCAGTATACTGTTCTTGCTGATGTCTCGTGTGTGGCTGTCACGGACCGGATCGGGACGGACAAGTCGTGTCTGCTGGGGTGTGGGATTACGACGGGGTATGGGGCCGCGGTGGTGAGTGCGAAGGTGGAAGAAGGGTCTACGATTGCAGTCTTTGGCGCCGGGTGTGTTGGGTTGTCGATTATCATGGGCGCGAAGAGGAATAAGGCTGGGAGGATTATTGCGGTGGATTTGAATGATAATAAGGAGGGGTGGGCGAGGAAGTTTGGTGCTACTGATTTTGTTAATCCGTTGAAGATTCCGAGGAATGTGCTGCTGCAGGAGTATCTGGTGAATATGACGGATGGGGGCTGTGATTATACGTTTGACTGTACGGGGAATGTCAGTGTGATGAGGGCGGCGCTTGAGGCGTGTCACAAGGGATGGGGAGAGAGTATTGTTATTGGTGTTGCTGCTGCTGGACAGGAGATTACAACACGGCGTGAGTTTTCTCTTTATATTCATGAGATACAACTGGCTAACTGAAGCAGCATTCCAACTGGTCACTGGCCGTGTGTGGAGGGGGTGTGCATTCGGTGGCGTCAAGGGCCGCACTCAATTGCCGGGTCTGGTGGATGACTACCTGAGGGGAGAACTCAAGGTGGACGAGTTCATCACCCACCGTGTGTCGATGGACCGCCTGAATGATGCTCTCGACGTGATGAAGCAGGGCGATTGCATTCGCTGCGTTGTTGACATGCAGTAGATGGTGGCGTTTCCCTATAGTTTACTAGGAATGAAGGTCAGAGGTCTGCTCACTGTCAAGTGTCAATTTCAAAATTTGGTCGTTATACAATTTACCAAGTTGCCTTGGTCTTTTCTTTCCCCACATGGTTAGACTAGAATCGCATTCAAGTATCTCTCCGTCGGGACCATTCAGATTCACTATATTCTTGATACTCTGTCTGAGGGTAAGCGTGGCCAACTCCCATTTACCGCCTAGGAACGAACATCCTTGTCTTAGAGGTGTATATAGCATGGCTACAGCCTATTCCGCTGAGCGCCTACAGCAGATAGACCGTCATGCGAGGTGCTAACTCCGCGACGTCCTCAGCCTCGTCGGTCGTGGTTGTGGTGGTGGGTGAGTGTAGTTCGTGCACGGGGTGTGATATCTTTGCATTGCATTAATCCCGCTCCTCACGATAAGCAATTCAATTCGCGTATTATCTGGAAGGCACCTGGTCATCCATACTATCCCCTGGTTGGAAGCCCTGATGCAAGAACAGGTGTCACGGCTCCAGTGGATTCGCGCTTGCGCAACCCGTACCCTGTCATGCATAGGGGCGGGGTTTGTAGCGGCCATAGCAACACCTGGGGTATGAGGCTATTATTCCAGGGATGATATTAAAAAGCCCGGCTGTCTGAATTACAATTGGTTGCTATTATCGGAGAGCTCTGTCGTGGCAAGCAAGTAAAGGTTGCCCCGGATGGAGAGGGATGGCCCCCGCTTCCTGCTGACCAGGCCAAGCTCCGATATACGCGAGTGGTCGATCGAGGGTCGGTGCGTCCCATAGTAAGTGGTTAGCTTATGATACTTACTGGCTGGCGATCCTTGTGTCTTAAAGCCTCGTACGTTCTATAAGTACCGGATTGCCTCGTCGGCCAGAAAAAGTAATGCTTCGAATGGCCATTCATGGAGCTTTTAACCCCTCCTTCAAGTTATATGTTTCTAATAAACATACTTTTGGGATGATACTGTCCATGCCTGTTCGAGTATGGATTATCCACAGCTGGAAACTGACTCGCTTCATGGACCAAGTTTCCAGGCAGTACCAGACAGCCTCACGCAATGGAGTATATAAAGAGGTAGGTAATTAATTAATTGGAAAAATATAAGAGCCAACTACTGCCAACCTCCGTACCTCAACAAAAGCTCTCTATACCTACGATAAACCAGCCTACGAATAAATATGAATGAGACCTCGTCTTCAGATTCCTCCCCCTCCAGTCCCATGTCGGCACCTCCCTCCTCTCAGGACACAACGCCCGAGCACAGTCCTGAACACTCTCCCTCTTCCATATACCCGCCGCCATTCTCTAATCCTTTCGGTGTTGCACAAGGCAGTGTCCCAATACAACGGATTCTCGCCCTGATAGAGGATGAGCCGCACTTGTGCGATTATCTCGAGTCGGTATGTCTCTCACGAAGGACCATAAAACAGGAACTCGCCAGAGCGAGACAGAAGCTGCTCGAATACCAGGATCGCGCAGCGGCAGATCAAAACGCCTTACGGGCAGAGAGGGACGAGGCCCGCAGGGAAGCCGCAGAGGAGCGAGCCCGCGCGGAGAGAAGTGAAACGGGTTTGCGTGATGCAAGGGCTGAGAATGCGCGTCTTGATGAGCAGCTGAAGGCCATTTTGAAGCAACATGAGATTACTATGGAAGAGAAAGACACTGTCGCCGGCGAACTGCAAAATAACCTCAGACGGGTAGAGGATGAGCTCTCGTGGAATGAGACAGAGCTTCAAAAACTCGTTACACACCTGGCGAGAATGGAGAATGAGAAGTTCGAAGTCCAGCAACAGCGCGACGACGCTCGAGGCCAACTCGGTACTATGGAGGATAATCTGGCCCAGTGCACGCAGAGCAGGGACAGGTATCATGCAGAACTCACCAATCTCCAGGTCCGGTTTGATAAGGAGGAAACTCGAAGAGAGGCTGTTGAAGAGCAGCTCAACGAGAAGACCGGTGAACTAAACCAAATGAGAAGCGAGCTGGATGGCGAGAGGCAAAGATGCTCTCAGCTACAATCGGAATTGGACAGAGCGACGACAGAGCTTGCAGACATGCCTACCTTGCGCTCTGAGGCCGATAATATTACAGTGGAGAACAGAACGCTTTCAAACCGGGCTGCAGAGCTGCGAAACAAACATGCTCTGCTTGAACGTGAAGTCCATGGCCTAAGAGAAGAGCAAACGACGACCGCCGTTGAAGTCGAGACAGTACGTACAGCTTTACGAAACGAGCAGAGTAGGTCAACGCAGCTACAGAACACAACAACGAACCTCCAGGGAGCCCACCAGGCGCTGAGGAATGAGGCCCAACAGCTCAGAGATAGAAATGGAAGGCTTGAAGCTGCCAATGCCAGCCTTCGACGCACCAACAGCTCCGTTGGGCGAGATAACGATACTTTGCAAGCGCGATGTGCTGCGTTGAACACTCAAGCCACGGACCTTCAAACCCGCATAGATCGGGAAGATGCTGCAAAGACCAGAATACCTCGCCGTCTAAGGATGGTCAGGTACAGGGATTCACCTCGACGACTGTAAGTCCGAGCAGTTGAGATCTAGCCCGTCGATGGTAGCTGACAAGACTTGATAGTGCGCTGTGTCAAAAAGGCCCGGTAACTATTCACCAGACTTACCCTATGCCTGGACTAGTTTCGAGAATTCCTGTAACTGCATAATGTATTATAAGTACCGTTTCGGGATCCAACTTGTTATTATTGACAACTGTCATCCACCTCTGTCCACTAAATAGGAACTCGCCAAAAGATATATCCCAGAGGAAGCGTGAGATTTATAGACCAACATGCAAGAGATTGATATGGCTAGAGATTCTAGGTATATCCACTATCAACATGCACATCCCCCCTCCAAACCAACCAGGCCAAAACAATCACCCCCTTCGCAGCGACCACCATCCAAAGCGCCCCCATAACCCCAACAGAACTCTTCGCCCACATCCCACCCATTGCAACCCCCAGCATCAAACACAGAATAGCTCCTGCCCTCCGCCACTCATCCGCCCGCCGCTTCCCCGTCCCAGCAACCACGGGCACAGAAAACAAATCACAGTAAATACTCGTCAAAACCACACTCGTCAGCGCCTTCCGATTCAACACCCGACTGCTCACAGCCTGTCCACTGCTCTGGAACGCCACAAGCGCCAGGGGCAGAAAAACGCGCCATCCAATTCCATTCTCCTCCTTCTCCATCACGGACGAGGACGACGAACTACCCGTGGACCCATAAAGCGTAACCATAACCGCCGCAGCAGCAACACACCCCATCTGCACCGCAAACGAAACACAAAGCTCCCACCGTCTCGGCAACCTTCCTGGTGAACCTCCCCCAGAAGATGAAGAAGAAGAAGCCCACCGATGCGCAGCCGAAAAGCACGCCGACCCCAAACAGAAACTCCCAATCGAGGTCGCGGCTTTATACCAGCGACTAGTGCTGCTCGGGTCAGCGCCCATGGCGCCAAGGCCCAAGTACACCGTGTTTCCGGTCTGCATGCTTGCAAACGAGCCCCAGATAAACACCGTGGAGCTGTCGAGGAGGCCCGTGATGGTGAAGCAGAATAGAAGAATCAGTTCGGTGTGTTGGGGGTTTATGGGTGTTGTTAGGTGGGATTTTAGTCTGTGGAGATGTAGATTGGATCTTGGGGGTTGGGATTGGTGGCCCAGGAGGCTGGACGTTTCGTCAGGATCGTGGGTTGGGGATCTCATTGTGTTGAGAATGTTGATTATGGATGAATATATCGATTGTGAAGTTGAAGTTGAAGGGAAAACATCGTCAGAAATACTTATCTGATTATGTCATGTCTGCCAGTCATGTGACTGCCTTTGATGGAAAAGAGTACAGACCAGGGCTTTTAGAACAAGAAAAGGGGATAGGCTCGATATCATAAAGAGTCGACTAAGAGTCGACTACGTTCAATCTCTCTACTAGTCTAAAAATTCAAACACTGCATGGTTGGCCCAATACAGTGACGCCGGTTTTTGCCATCCATATCTAAAAACACGGAGAGACTCTTTCAATCCTCTAATCACATGATACACTGCACACTATATAGCTAAGTCGTATTTGGAATTGTATTCTGCATTTACATGGTTACACGGATGAAATTATGCAACTGTATAGTCATGTATTATTCCATCTCCAAAAATAACCCCCGCCGTCTACAGCCTTCCTGCCCCTCTCTTACCCATTCCGCTCCACTACGTCCACTTCATTGTCGAACGAGCGAAGATAGAAGTCCAAACATTCACCTCCGTGCTTCCCTGGTTACAGTAACCGGGCTGCAGGCACATTTTTACTCAGTACTGGCTCCCGGCCTCGCTCGAGACGTTCGGGTCGCTACGTGCCCGAACAACCTGCCCAGCATGCCATCCAGTGGAAAAACTCACCCACCATTTTGGATCCCGGTATGGCTTCAAACGCCGTAAGCTTTTTCGTGCTGCTTCATTGCCCTGAGTCTTGACCAAACTGACATGAAGACCAGCTTTTTCTGCAATGCGGACGGGCAACCAAGGGCCCAATTACGTATTATATTTGGCATCCAGACTTGGTCTTTGAGCCTCCTACTTGTTATTCCGATTATTTGCTTTAGCATTGTCAATGAATGGCACAAAACCGACGACAAATATTGCCCCAAAATAATCGAATGTGAGGATCCTTGCATTGTGGATGCCGACCCTGACATTGCGGGCATTGGTGTGAGTTCTGCTTAGCTATTTACAGCTGTAGAAACTGCCTTCTAACCCTATTTTGTTCAAATTCATAGATGCGTCTTTCGGCATACATTCAGTCGACATGTAACCTGTTCATTTTCGGATTATCGTCAAACCCAGACAGGAAAGGCTCGACATACAGTACGCTTGTCATCACTTCATTGGCAATGGTTATCACGATTGCTACTTACCTTTGGCAAGGCGGGCTGAGCCTCCATCATGCAACTATTGCTTCGAAATTGCTCACAATCACGCTCTTGCCAATGCATATTGTGGAGTCCTGGAGGGTAGATTCGCCGGGGTTATTTCTTGCGCAACAGGTACGACTGATCATGTACCTTGCCGTCGGATTCTTCCTGGTCACCCATATGCCTTGCCTTGGGAGCGACCCGCAATGTAATCTTTGTGCTCGATCCAGCACATTCGGTTTTGTTGGTCATATCGTCACGCCGGTCAACCGATCATTTTATTTGATTCAGTTGTTATTGGTTATTTTCCTGTGGTTCAGGCAGCATGCATGGGTATATGGCCTCCTTCACTTACTTGAATCCTTCAAGACCCCATTCTCGGAGACATCACACCGGGCCTGGGTGTGGTACAATAATGAGATTCGGCGATCACTAACTGAATGGCGACTGACAAACCTTCGGATCGTCCGCTCGAGGAACCAGTGGTCTATAACCCCTATGTGGATGTGGTATGATGACGACCAAACAGCTAGGGAAGGCATCAAGCAGCGAAAATGGAGGAACTCCCCTGTTGGTGCAAGACAAAGTACATCGCTCAGCAGAGTCTGCGATGATGCAAAACTCGCCTTGAGGATCCCGCGATGCCAACGAATGATAATTGCGTTATCTATTGCGGGGGTATTGATCGCAGATTGCGAGCGGACGGTACGCTTAAACCTTACAGTATCTGGGAACGAATGGGGTTATGGCCAGATTTTCGCCATTGTTGCAACGTTGCCGGCTGTCACAGAGGTAGCCAAGTTGCTACCGCGGCTAGGACGAAAACCTAAGTACGTCTGACAACTTCCGTTCAAACTGGAGATAATGTTGATTATATGTAGCGAGCCCCTTAAGCGCATATACACTCTGTGAATTTCATGACAGTGTGACGCGATGGATACCTGTTTGAAATTGTGACAGCTGGAATCCTGCCCGTCCCCTATTTGATAGGAGCTGCTCCTACCAGATAGATTCTCTCTCATTTCAAGCTGACAGTATCATATTCCTCTTTGCCGGGAAAAGGGGGATGCTCTAAGCACGGGTCGATTAAGTGTAGTTTTTTTATCCCTGCCATACCACTTCCAATGTTGATACAGCGGCTTCCACTACCAGTGTTGGACGCGAGACAATGTGGGATTTTGCAGTGAATCTCTCCTTGGCAGTATATGGCACTGGAGCCTTCGGGGGTTCCGTCGACAGTGGCCCGAGCGAAGGTGTGGGCGGTTTGTAGGCGTCCAGATCGAACACACTGGTGATGTTCCTTTTTCACTGGCGGCATGTCTTCAATCTGTGCTTTCAAACTATTTCCCCAGTAGTCTCTAGCAGCTACAACTAGTTCTTCTTCGGTCCCTCTACCTACGGTGGTCGAGTACAAGCTTCCATGCAATTGTGTGGCAGACATATCTCAGAAGCAGCTCATAGTACTCGCCGCCTTCTTCCCATTTAGCAAATGGAAGAAACCCAATTTGTTGATCCGGCTGCGAAGGGTCCACGACACAATCAGGGGCAGGGCAGGAGAGTATGAGGCAAAGGATATATAATAGAAATTATCTGGAACTAGGTTATTGCCAATTCTATCCAAGATTAACTGTCTGGGGCTGACAATAATTATTGCTATAATACTAATGGGTCATAGTGAATTATCGTTTCACAATAAGGGGTGGCCTAAGCAGAACTATAAGAGGTTAGCCAGTCATCTCCAATATCTAATAAGATCCGATGCTGCGATATAAGAATCTTCTACTGAACGAAATGCCAAGACCTTGAATATATATATAGTAGTATCCATGAATTGTGAACCAGTCCGCATTCCTGTCTTGGTATTGGATTATGTTTGGATTAATTATCAAGGTACGTAGCTTGTTTTTCAAGGTATCAAAGCCGTCAAATATCAATGCAGATGGCATCTCTCCTCTTCTCATCACGCACTCCGCCCACCGCCGCCGCATTAACCATGACTGTCGCATGTTCAGCCTTAGTCCCCCATCCAGTAAACCATCCCACTATCCAGCGATACACAAGAAGCCCCAAACTGCCCCACTTCGACTCCCCATCCATAACAGCCTCATAAGCCCGCTGAAACGAGTCCCACAGAACCACCTCTTTCCCATATCCCCCATGAATATGCCCGAAAACATGCAGTGCAGGTTTGTGCTGCATGCCCCACAATGCCCGGCGCAGGAACAGACAACCCAGATGACCGAGGTCTAGATGTGCCTTTGGAGGGCCATGCGTTATCAGGATATCCGTGTCTTCGGGTATGCTGATCTCATCCCATATGGCAGCCTTAGCTCGCGGGTACTGGAAGGCCCAGTTCCCGTGTTTTGGTGTGTAGGGTGGGCCGAAAACCTTAATCTTTCTCCCATTGCCCATATCCAGCAGTGTTGATGTGTTTTCGAGGTAGATTAATGATTTCCAATCGACGGTGCCTGTCTTGGTATTCGAAATACCCCCGACAGGGCTCTGTTCAGAGCGCGGCGAAAGCTGCGCGTCCAGAGACAGCTCGTGATTTTCGGGAATGACGATTTTGTATCGATGCGGCTGGGCATCTAGCCACTGGATCTGCTCTTCCAGTTCGCGTCGGGAGCCGGATTGTGTGAGATCTCCTGCGTGGATGAGGATGTCGCCATCTGGAAGGTTCGGTTTTGTATTGTGCGTGTCAGAGACGCAGACTACATGAATAGGGATTTCGTTCCTTGCTGGTGACTCGGATGCTGAGCGAGCGCTGTAGATGTACCCGGCCAGAGCCTTTGCTGGTGCTCTGTACAGGCGACTCCAGAAGGACGCTTGTTCTGACCGGCGGAGAAGCGCGTCGAGGCCTGACATTGCCCAAAGATCGTCCGAGTTACTGAAGTGGGAAATCTTGAAAGTGATGGGAAGATGACGATGACGTGGCCCTGTGTTTACCCTCGTGTTACTGTTAGAGCCGCACCTTAATCTGCTGAGTCAGGGACTGCCTTATTATTGGGCTTACATTTGGAATCTATAAGAGGAGACATTTAATAAGAAATCCAGGAAGAGCTATATCTTTCTTCACACTCATCTTCGATATTGCATGGAAATGAAAATAATGCATTACTCTGTCAGACTTGGACTCAACTGTCGATGCGATCAGATCAGACATGGCTTAATAACTGTCGTGGAAGGAACGAGGATTGACCTGCTTCACTGGAGCTCTTTGCCTTCAACCACCCAGTACCAACCAGGACCCAGTGTCTTAATGACTCTGAAGCCGTTTATATCAAACCTTGGAAATACTAAACACAGACCGAGCCGCACCGGGCAGTGAAACAGAGGCACATAAAGAACACAAACCAAGGTCTGAAGAGCAGTATTGCCTGGCGCCGAATGTACTCCCGTGAAAGCTTGACGATATTCAACAGCATTGACCGCTTCAAGTATATCAATTGCCACATCAGCCTTTGATCGACGCTGGTTCAAACGCCAATGGGCTTGGCAGGGCGACATAGCCACCTGCCCCCACGGAAACACCACTGCCAATCGTCTACTAAAGAGGAAAGTCCACGGCCGTTCATTGCGGCCCTGCGGTGGTCGCGGACTCGGTCGCCCTGCCTTGATCTTATTTCAACACTTGGTGCTGTTGATTCCGCGAAACGCAGATTCCCCCATCACCATCCATGGAAATTGACCTGACGGCCACGGCCACGGCAGCGAAACAAGAATGGATCTGGAGTTGAATTCGCATCGCAGCTTAACCGAGCTCAACCAGGACCAAGAACGAGATAAAAAGACCCAATTTACTACGAGTATTGGACAGACATTTCCTCAAGAAAATCCAACTCTGCCAACATCGAAATATATCGCACTATTAAGGTGGATAAATGACCACTGGGCGTTGGAGATTGCGTCCTGCATTGGCGGCCTCGTCGCTCTTTTCTGCATTGTTGGAGTGCTTCTTGAATACGACGGAAGTGCTATCCCAGAATGGCCATATGGAATCACAATTAACTCGGTCCTTTCATGGATTGTCCTGGTGTTTAATGCCTTCATGTTGGGAACCATAGCAACGTGCTTCGGCCAAATGGCATGGGTTAATTTCAGCTCACCTACCGATAAGCCCTTGTCAAATGTTAGTTCGTATCATTGGGCCAGCAGAGGGGCTATCGGTTGCGTCGCCTTTATATGGGCTTCGAGGATGAGGTTTGTGGCCTCCCTATAGCTGGCAGATCAGGTAAAGCTGAGAAATTGCAACAGGAATTGGGCGTCTCTAGGAGCCTTTGCAACTATCGTTGCAGTCGGAGTAAGCCCTTTTGTTCAGCAGATGGCCACTGTAGAGAACAATCGTGTGCAAGTCAACTGGCCAGCATCTGTAGGCCGTGCCCAGACGTACTTCAATGTCGGAGGCTACATAACAGATGGTATAGGCTATTTAGCACCAGAGGGTATCCGCGCTGCTATCTATAGCTTCCTCCTAGCGAGTCCGGGCTCCAGTGGCGGGGGTGATAGCAGCACTGCACCCCGTCCAAGCATTCCAGTGCGGTGTGATTCAGGAGACTGTGATTTCCCTCCTTTCCAATCACTTGCCGTTTGCTCGGATTGTTCTGATATATCAAATATGCTAACTTCACATTGTGGAGTTAGTCCTTGCGCGCCAGAGATAACTATGTGCAATTACTCGCTACCGAACGGGATGCACACCAATGTGTCCAGCTATGTCACTACATCAGAGACATACTTCGAAACAATGGCTTCATATACGGGAAATATCACTACATCAGAGAAATACTTCGAATCAATTCCTTCATATACGGAGAACGAGACTCTTGTTGGTCGTTGGCCCGATGACCGGAGCATGATTCTAAACCTCACAGAGATACGAGCTCAATCGTTGCCCAACATATCCGAGCCCAAGGCCACTGCGGCAAGATGTTCTTTACGCTGGTGTGTCAACACATACTCTGCGCGCGTACGAAACCATACACTTTTCGAAAACGTCACGCACTCCTGGTATGACCCAAATCCTGTGCGCACTGTTGTAGAAACACCCCAATTGGTACGGCTTGACTTCCAACCGCCCAGCAAAGACAACCTGACACAATTCAACTTTACTATCGACAATGGGGAGACTTTCCTTACCCAGGCCTGGTTGGTAGATAACATTGTAATGCGATATTCCTTTGATACCTCGTGCGAGAGTGACGGGACCGCCTCGCTGAATTCCAATGGACGTACTCGAACCGAGCTTCAAGGGCCACTACGTCGTTCTAGTTTGGAAGACACATTCCAAAGACTTGCTACCGCGATGACAATTGCAGTGCGAAGTGTGGACCCAGTTGCCCAGGCTACAGCACCAGCGGGATTCGGTCCCGTTGAAGGCGTTGGACTCGCCAATGGGACGTCCTTTGCAACCGCAACCCAGATCAAAGTCCAGTGGGCATGGATCATCGTCCCCTCACTGCTGCTCATTTTGACGACACTATTCCTTGGAATCACCATTGTGAAGACAAGGCAGAATGGTCTGAAGGCGTGGAAGCAGTCTCCCTTAGCTCTGGTTTGTGCGGGCGTAAACGAGAGCACCCAGCAGCAGATTCGTGCAGCCGGGGACCCAACCATGATGGAAGAGATGGCGGATCATATACAAGTGCATCTTCAAAAGGAAGCTGAAATTACAGATGGTCGTTGGAGGTTGGAAGCTACGCGGGGGATACAATCTTGACGTGTATCATTCAGTTAACTGTATGTCAATTGGAAACGTACCCTGAACACTAGACCGAAGAACCCTGTAATATCATCTATGTTCCCCGCATGGCATCAGCCTAAGTAGCATACCAGTTTAACCGACCTGTCAAGATTCCAGGAGGGGCAGTCCAATATCCTCCCGACATCCCCGACACTCCGCCTCTACAAAACCCCAACCCCAGCGCTGTAGTCGCACGTTAAGATCAAATAATACGAGAAAGCAAAAACATGCCACCCCTTCCTGGATTCTCAGACAACGCACTTTCCAGCCGCGCAGACCTAATCCGCGCAGCCGCAGCAATAATCAAGCCCCTCCACGCCTACTTCTCGCCAGACTGCGCACTCATCCGCCTGCCCACCTCTACAGGAACGCACTTCGACGAGCGCGCAGCCCAACTAGAGGGCTTCGCCCGTCCACTATGGGTTGTATCAACATTACTCCAAGCTGCCCGAACACCTCCCATCCCCGGAACCGAGAGCGACACTCAGACTGCGGATGTAGAGTCTATTTATGCATTATGCCAACCCTGGATCCGCGGCCTAGCAACCGGAACCGACCCCTCACACCCCGAATACTGGGGCTCCATCGCCAACGGCGAACAGCACATGGTCGAAGCCGAAGTGATATCCTGCGCGCTGCTCTTCGCACCAGACGATTTCTTCCACGGGCAGCCTAGTGCGCGCGTGCGCGACAATATCACCGCCTGGCTGCGCGGGATGAATGGCAAGGATATGCCGCTGAATAATTGGCGGTGGTTTCGGGTATTTTCGAATCTAGCTCTCGTTCTTGTATGTGGGGTTCCGTATTCAGAGGTGCGGAGGGAGATGGAGGCGGATTTTGCGGTTTTGGATGCGTTTTATCTTGGGCAGGGGTGGTCGGGGGATGGGCCTTGGTTGACGGATGAGCAGCAGAGGGAGGAGGAGGAGAGGTCTATAAGGATGGGACGCCGGGATTGGATTGGGTGTGGGAGACAGGTTGATTATTATTCAGGGAGTTTTGCGATTCAGTATAGTCAACTGCTGTATGCGAAGTTTGCAGTGGATTTGGATCCGGAGAGGGCGATGAGGTATCGGCAGCAGGCACGCGAGTTTGGCGAGCATTTCTGGAGGTATTTCGATGAGAGAGGTCAGTCAGTTGAATTGGTTTACTTGCCTGGCTGTTACTGATACGATATGTCGGATGCAGGCGCTGCCATTCCGTTTGGTCGATCGCTCACGTATCGCTTTGCCTGTGGTGCGTATTTTGCTGCGCTGGCTGTTGCGGACGTGTCCGATATGCCTGCGCCGCTGGACTCGATTGGAGCAGTCAAGGGGTTCCTGCTGCGCCATCTTCGGTGGTGGACAAAACATTCACAGGATATCTTCTATCCCGATGGCACGATGAACATTGGGTATCTGTATCCGTACGTGCAGCCCACTGCAGCGCATATGGAGAGCTAACGACGATCAGAAACATGTATATGTCCGAAGACTACAACTCATCGCAGTCCGTCTATTGGGCCCTGAAGTCCATGATTCCCCTTCTCCTGGCAGATAGTCATCCGTTCTGGACCACGCCAGACTGTCCATACCCAGTCGCCACCTCGGCAGCCCTAATCCCCCAACCCACCCAGATCATCAGTAACCATCCAGCAGGATCTCACCACTTTCTCCTCTCAGCGGGCCAATTCGTCGCGTGGCCCATGAAAGCAAGCCAAGCCAAGTACTGCAAATTCGCATACTCGTCGTCCTTTGGCTTCAGCGTCCCAACCGGTCCCCTGATCCAGCAGATCGCACCGGACAGTACACTCGCGCTGAGTCGGGACGGAGCAGCAACATGGGCGGTAAAATGGAAGTGCTCGCTGCCGAGATTCGCAACGGCCTCTGTAGCGGGGGAATCTGTTCCAGTTGCTCATGTTGAGTGGCGTCCTTGGGCAGATGGGGATGCGGGTGTTATTGTCACGACGACCTTGATTCCCCCGACGGCGCGCTGGCCGGATTGGCATACCAGGATTCATCGGATTAGACTAAATAAAGGACAGCCGAAGCTGAGATCTTTCCACTTTGCTGAAGGCGGGTTTGCCATTTCCCGGGTTCCGCACGATGATAGCGAGAGTAGAGTCCTGCCGGTAGTTCAAACCGACGACGGTACCCTACGAGATCTCGAAATTGGCACTGATGAAGGGATCTATACATCCGATGCCAAAGTTCTCGTCCTCTCACATGCTGGAGCTAGTGGTATAGTGGGAAAGGCTCGTCGTGAAGGCGGCGATGTTTCAATCGAGCATGAAGCCATGAAGCCGGATTCTAATACTAATATCATGTCTCAGCGGACTCTGATACCCCTTATAAGGGGCGAAACGTTTGATATCTCGACGGGTGAGGATATCGTGCTTGTAACGAACGTGTTTGCTGTCTCCGCCCTGGGACGGGGGAAAGCGAAGCGGACTCTGCGCGAGAGATGGTTGGATATGCCTAGAATATTTCGGGAAGAAGAGAGGTCGGTGGAGGCTGAAGACGTGATCATGCTGGACTTTCCTAAATAATTAGGCTTCCGGATTGTCCAACAATGAACGAGGATCGCGCACAGAGTCTGCATGTTCAAGTTGCCCATTGCGACTGTTATAACGATGTAGTTAATGCAAGCACTAGGGTCTATTGGGACCAATTGTGGAAGCCCTCACTCTTGGTTCTGGACGTAAAAGTTCTTGGTGTCTCCATTGTGCAACATTATGTACCATTTGCAGTTGAGACAGGGTTCCTTAAACCTGGACATGATGGTACGGAGTAGATCGACATCGTACTCGTTCTTCGTGACAGCATGCTTTGACACGGCGAGCCCATGGACATCCTGCCATGTGCCACAATCCCTAATTCACTGTAAGTATCTCCTAGGTGATATATCTTGGTAGCAGACCTGTGCAAATACGCAAACGTGTATGTTTCTGCACAGTTGCCAAAAGGCCTGCCTTTGTTGCCCATCTGTGTAGAAGATACTTTTATAATGTATCCTGCTGCATGTAGGAAGTTCTAACCGTGCAGGAAGTATCGATTCCGCATCATACATGTTCTGACGTCTGTCTATCATCGGCAGCGGTCGACTGAACTTTGGGAAGGTTGATCAGTATTAAAAACTACATGTAGGTTTTTGGGCGGGATATAGCTCGAAATGGTTGGTCATTGTAGATAGGTGTGGCAGTAATACAACTTGTTGACCTAACATGGGATGGGCTTAAGCTGCATAGAACTCAGTAACTATATTATACTAAATGTACTGTATAGTATAATGCCTATTATTTGAACTTTTCCTCCTTTATTAGCTATCTACCATTGTGTATGGGTCTTTGAACAGGAAAGGTTCAGTACTTCATTGATAGCCATTCATTTATAGAATGACTCTTCCACCCAATATAGACTTCAGAAAGAACAATACTACACAAGAGGCTGTTCTTGTGGCTGGCTATTTACCGGCTTTATGAGGGGCTCTCTTTCCGAATCTCAAAATTCCCAGGCTTCCCCCCACGACTCTCGATGTACCACCGACAGTTGGGACAAGGGTCTCGGAGGTGCGGTAAAATGTCACTGATGCCGTAATGGTCACGCAGAATGGCATTCTTTCTTAAAGCAAGACCATGCACATTGTCCCAGGGCTCACTATGATACCTAATGTGTAATAGTTTGATTAGAATAGTCGGAGCGAAATCAAGGTGGAGGATCCGCATACTTGTCCAGGTAAGCAAAAGGGTACGTTTCCGCACAGTTACCCAGCTTGATCAGGTCAGGTTTTCCTCTCTTCCCCCCTGCAGGCCACTTGTCTATGTCGTCATGCAATTTCTTCAACAGCTCGGGATCCAATATATCGGACCGCGCGTCCTTAATCTTGCGATTCCAGGCAGACCTGAAGCTTGCATTCCTCGTTGAGCCGCCCCTAGAGGCACCGAGAAAGATCCTTTCTGCACGGGCAGCGCTGTCGGTCACCCAGACACTGCAGAACATAAACGGTAGGTTCTTCTTCGCACTTCCTATTAGCCTATAGCACCATCTACCGTATAATGCGGTGATATGAAGATAGTAATCCTCTCTCGTCGCGTCTTCCGAAACGTCAGCAAGGAGAGACATCAAGAGCCCTAACATGTCGCAAAGGCCCCAATACGGAATGTCATCGTTGTTGGGGTCGTGCTCCTCAATATCCAATTCTGATTTGTTTTCTTTCCGTCCTTGTGCAGCCTTTCTCGCGATAGATTGGTTTGGCTCGAGATTCGGATCTGCACATCTGGTGCCATCAGGGTAACTGCAGCGCGGTTTAGAAATGGACTTCTCTTCCGAACAAAGTCAGATCAAAGTTAGTTATAACCTTAGGCTCCTGATAAGACCTCGGATTTGGAGAAGGCTGTTATTGTCTGGTGACTGACCATTTATTGCCTTGTCTAAATGAGCGAAGATCTTGGTCAAGTTAGCATGAGGACCCTAAAAATGTGTCTCAAAAGTGCGTACATAGATGTCATACTTCATTCGTGTCGAATTTCCAAGCCTCGCCCATGTTGAGAGTGTGTCTACCTAGTTTCAGGGACGGTTTAGTGACTGTCGCCGAGCTTTGGGTGTCCATTTTGAAACGATAAGTTGTTTAGAGGAGAGCAACATTACGAAGAAGGAAAGGAGAAACATTGTAACGCAGTTCCTTTTATTAATATAGCCTCCTTTGAGGCAGACGCACAGCAGATGATATTGAAAGACGACGGGTTGAACGCAATATGTACAACAATGGAAGAAGATACTCTCACGGCGGCCACCTTGCACGACTATCCCAAAAGCTACCCAGTAAAGAGGTCATGCTCTGACTCCGTATCTTCGCTATCAATAATTTCATATTTGAACTCACCACACCAGTCAGAGTTCAGGTCGATAAGAATCTCGTTCTCCGTTGTTGGCCAAATGATACGCTTGAAGACGAAAGAGATGTGGCCCCCTATGTAGAAAGCTCCGCCTGTTTCAAATAAAATCGTCCCAGTATTGGGAATGCAGGCTATGTTACGTGTAACTGGCCGTTTGCCTGGCCTAATGTTTTCATCTTCATCAAAGAAATCGTCATCACCAGTGATTTGTTGCAGCCAGTCATCCATGACCCAGCCATCCCAGTCCAGCTCTTTAGGATCACAGGTCCAGCGAGCGGGGTGGATTTTAATCTTCGGACGCTCCTTAGTATCAGAGCAGCGTCCAGTATGTGGTTCCTCCTTAGGAGTCTGCTTAGCTTCAGGCCTGGGCTTCGACTGCGAGCATATATTAGTATAGGGTTACTGGTAGGCGGGGTCTCGTGTGGGACACTTACTTCCATTGTGGGCAGGAGTGTGGTTGTAGAGGAATGTACTATTAATCTGATAACATGCAGATAAGGTCGAAGACTTTATAGAGCTTCCACCATCATGTCTGTGGCATTCATCAAACATTATCTTCACTGTTTCCCCCTTTAACTGGCCATGTGTGTCTGTCTGGGTCCTGGGATCATGGCTAGCCTGTAACATGGCCATTCAATACTTGATTCACAGCCAAAAGAACTGCAGCAGCTTACCTTTTATGTTATTCCTTAGGCTGGGGAAGAGTTACTCGTTTCACAGACTTCAAGCAAATACTATTGATGGGACCTTGGGGATGGACACGTGACCCGCTCTATGAGGGGCTCGCTCTCTTTCTCTCTTTCTCTCTCTCTCTCTCTCTCTCTCTCTCTCTCTCTCTCTCTCTTTCGTCTCTTTATCTCTTAGTCGTCCATGTTTCCATCATCCCACCTTTTAATAGCGACAAAGCCCAGAAAACTTTCAATATGCAAGAGCAGAAATCGGTAGCCATCATCGGTGGTACGTGATGTTCACATTCACCATTCCATTCATGTATCTGTCACTGAACAGCCCCTCAGCCGGCATATTCGGTCTTTCATTGGCTGTTGCGCTGCGAGACAAAGGTGAGTCATTTCTCGAGGACTGAAGGAATGGCCCTTGATTATTCTATTCACATCTATGCAGGCCACAAAGTCACTGTCTTTGACCGCGCCCAGTACGACGCGAATGGGTACGACCCCGCTGCCGACGACGTCCAGGCGGCTTCTGTAGACCATAACAAGATTGTAAGCTCGTAATACTACAAAGCATTGGATCCTCTCAATGGGCTAACTCAACCAGTTTCGCGCCTCATATGGAACAAAACTCCACTACCAGCGCTTAGCGATGGAGAGCCGCGACGCCTGGATGCTCGAGGATGAGAAGAGAGGATTCTCCGAGGAGAATGGCCGCTGGGATGACCGCAAGCTGTTTTCATCCAGCGGGATGCTGCGAGTTCAGCCGTCTGACTCTCTTGGTGCGCTGGAAAGAGAGACGTTGGCTAATATGGAACGCGATGGTCTTCGGCACACACAGTTTGTCAAGAGTAACGCTGAAGACCGTCATCGCGCTGCAAAGCTTGGCTGGGATGACAAGCTGCTCGAGTTTGGGATTCCAGAGGCTTCGCCTGCTCTGAATTATGAAGCAGTTCTTGATTCACTAGCTGGCTTTGTGAGGTGTAGCAATGCCTGTGCGTACTATCAAAGGCTGGCTGTCGAGAAGGGGGTGGAATTCCATTTCGGCAATGAGGGTGCCGTTGAGGCGCTTGTCAAGTCGAAGCATGGCTCTGACTCTGAAAGGGGAAAGGTCACAGGGGTGAAGACAAAGGCCGGTAAAGCCTACAATGCAGATGTGGTTGTTGTTGCTGGTTAGTTGCAGCCCTTGCAGTCATTCACACTTACTGATGAAGTGTAGCCGGGTCCTTCTCAACGCAGATTCTTCCTGACTTGAGCTACCATTTGGAGTCCTCTGCAGGAAGCGTCGCCGCCTTCAGGATCAATCCGGCCGACAAAGACCTGTGGGACAAATACTCCCCGGAGAGATTTCCCGTCATGACGTGGAAAAGCGTCCCCCGAGATAGGTCTGGCAAAGACACAGGCAGCATTTATGTTCTTCCGCGAACCCCAGAAGGTTTGGTAAAGATCGGTTATCGTGGAATCAAGGTATACACCGACTGAATATCCTCCCATCACAAGCTAACCAAAGGCTATTCAGTTCACGAACTTCCAATCCGCCCCTGCAAACACTCCCTTTACACAGGACGGCCAGTGGTCAGTGCCCCTTCCACCAGAGGAGTGCTCTGAGCTGCACGAGTCCGCAATATACGCCATTAAGCAATTTGTCTCGATTTTCTTACCTGAATTCCACGGCGTCCCGTTCGATTTCACCAAGCTTTGCTGGTATACCGACTCCTTGGATAATTCTTTTGTGGTCAGTCCCTTGCTCTCAATAAGACCCGGACCATATATACTGAACAGCAAATAGATCGATTACGTACCAGACTATGCAGACAATTCTGTGTTTGTTTGTACCGGAGGAAGCGGTCACGGCGCAAAGTTCCTCCCTGTTCTAGGCCAGGTACCTATCCACCATTCTTTCATACACAGTCTCTAATCTGGCCACAGCATGCGGCGGACATTCTTGAACATGGTGATGAGAGCGCCTCATATATGCGCCCATTCTGGCGGTGGAGACCCGATGCTCCCCGACGGAATGGCCTTGAGGAGGGTCCTGGTGGACCGCGGAATCTCAATCGGCGCTGATATAGTGGTCTTAATACTAGAATTGAGGGACGTCTCCATATCCTTGCAACATATAATGTCAGAATTATTTCCAGATACTTCTATGGTACGACTGACGGAGGTCTAGAATGATCACTGCGTCACCGGTACCTGTACTGTACATATACTACCGCACTGACCGACCACTGAAAACAAGGACCGCCAGCGCACCCCCCGCCACCAAGTAAACCGCCCCCGTAAACATCTGAACAGGAAAGTACGGCCCTTGAATACTCTCCGGATTTCTCAACTGCAGAGCAATAACTTCTGCCACTGTTCCGGGGGGTACACAAACAAGCCAGAAAACCGCCAACGCACCACCCACCTCCTGCAGCGCAACAAGCTCAGCTGCAATCGCCGGTGCAGCAGCCCAGATCGTCCCGGCTTCCATACCCGCGAGAATCGAAAAGGCGAAGAGGGACCCCTTGTGCGTGGTGAATGGCCAGAACACCATGCAAAGCAGGCCGCACAATGCAGTCGCAACGGCGGGGACACGGATCCGGCCAAATCGGTCACTCAAGGCGCCGACGAGAGGACGGCCTAGTGCTTGTCCGAGATTGAGCAGTGCACTGGCAAGACTCCCTGTATCGGATGATAGCCCAATAGCTGTAGCGTAGCTGGCCAGACTAAACAAGAGTGAGATGTAGCCGAGGACACTGAGAAACCCCCAGGTAAGGAAGAGTATGTATCTCGGTTCCCGAAAAAGAGAAAGACGAATCTGCATGCGTTTCTTTTTCCTCGAAGAAACTTTCCGCTCGCGCACAAGCATGCCACAAACGAGATTCACAGCGAACGAGACTATCCCCAGGACGCGAAACGCCCAACGGAATCCCAGAGTCTGGATCATGCGGTTGGTTGCCAGGGAGTAGATCAGCCCGCCTGTCCCCGAGCCAGCTGCGACAATGCCATTGGCGATACCGCGGCGTTTACTGAACCATTGGTTTGGGATGCCGACGGTGGTGATGAAGAGGCATGACATGCCGAAGCCGAAGCAGATGCCCTGGCTGAGGAAAAGCTGCCAGCTGGCTGTGGCGAAAGAGGCAGAGACCATTGAGGCTGTTGAAAGGATGACGCCGATCACGATGAAGTAGCGGGTGGGGATCCATGGAGAGAGGGAGGTGATGAGGGGTGCGATTAGCAGGGCGCAGGAAATACTGAGGCCGCTGACGAGGGCGTAGACGATGGCTGAGGTGCCTGGGAATTGGTCGGAGGAGAGGTAGAAGGCTAGTATTACTCCGTACGCCTGACGGGTCAGCGTGGCACGTAGTAGATATTCAACGGGGTAGTTACACTATTGATACCCCAGGTATGGGCATTGATGAGGAAGATGCACAGCACGCATACCCAGCCATAGCCCCCTTCCGGGAAGTCCTCGTCGGCAGTTGCAATCTCTGGTGGGCGAGGCTTTTCCGAGCGAGACTTAGACATTATCTCAATAGTTTCCACGGCAAACTGTACCTTCTTACAGCAATCAGGATGTTATACCTTTATATAACAACTGTCGGGGTTAGGGCTGGCCTCCGACGGATCCACCCCGATGCTGAGTCAACGCTCTCTCTTTCTCTGTCTCTTCTTAAGAACGCCACGCCGCCCGATCCGACACCTCTGTCGCTGTTTATCTCCGGCTCCGATACTCGATCGTGATGTCTGATGCTGCCTCTGCCCACGCCTGCGTGCCCTGTCGTGCCGCCAAGGTGGGTTGTGACAAGTCGCGGCCGCAGTGCATGCGCTGTCTCCGCAGGGGCCTGGACTGCTGCTATGCGCCGAAAACGGCGTCCCTCGGTCGGAAAGCCGGTCATCGTGCGACAGTGAGTAGCACTGGCAGTCAGTCTATCAATCACTCGCCGCATCTGGAATCTCTCCTTCCCGAGACACATGAGAGCAAGTTACCTACAAACTTGGTCCAGGTACAGGCCCGCCATCTAGTGATCAATAAAGTGGATCAGCAGGACATCGCTAATTGCCAACTGTGATAGAAACGGAACCGTGTTCCGAAGGCTTGTCGGCGCTGTCGCCAGCTGAAGATCAAATGTGACCGGCAGCAGCCATGCAGTCGCTGCATCAAGGCCAACGGCGGCCGCGACTGTCACTATCCAAGGCCTTCGACTGAGCCGGATAAAGAGTCTGTTCCCCTTTGGAAGCAGACCTTTCACAGTGGAATCCACTGGTCGGGGCTCGTTCAGAATGTATGTCCATGCAGTCTATTTTGGCTTTGACTAATTTTCCCAGATTCAGAGTCTGTTAAAGCACCGTCGGTGGGCTGAAAACCAGGAGGACGGCCAGCATATAACGTTCTCGTCTGTCGATAACATCTTTGGCAATATTGGACCTCTATCCAATGCTCCGAGGAGAACGCTGCTGTCCTACATACCCCCAAGGGATGTCGTCGAGTCACTGATCGCGCACTACCTGGACAGCGTCGAGCCGTTTCACCAGATCATCCATTTGCCCACCTTTGAAGAAGAGCTTGAGGTCTTCTGGAGCAAGCCCGGAACAGTCGGCGACGGATGGCTGGCGCAGCTGTTCGCCATCCTCGCCCTGGGCTGTCAGCTACACTGTATAAGTGCATCAGCAAACAGCAATGACATGGGCATCTCGCCAGGTCGCCTGTTCGAGGCAGCCCAGGCGTGTCTGCAGCGAACGCCGTTCATGATACGGCCACAACTAACCAGTATCCGAGCCTTGTGCCTTTTTGTCATTTTCAAACAGACCAAGGTTATGATGACCTGCGTTGAATGCGACGCCCTCTGGCCTGCAACAGGCCTCATCGTCCGGCATGCAGTACTACTAGGTCTTCATTCGACTGATTCAGCCCAACACCCCCAGTTCGAGTCCAGCGAAACCACCAGCATCCGGAACCGTCTCTGGGCGGCAGTCATCCTGCTGGATCTGCGCCAAAGCCTCGCAGCCGGAATGCCCATAATCCCACCATCCCGAGACCTCATCGCAGAGCCATTATTCACAATCCACCAACAGAATCCTGCCACCGACAGCAAAGACCTCGCCTTCCCCCTCGTCCTCTACGACATCCTCCCGCAGGTCTTTCGCATCCTCGAACTCGCCACCTCACCGCAGGTAACCCTCGCATACAGCCAAGTCGCCAGCTACGACCGCCAAATCCGCGCCCTCCTCAAATACCACGAAACTTCATTCCTGGCGCCAGGCCATGAGGATGAAAAAGACGTCGACATCAACGCCCGCTTCCAATGGACCATGACAAACGTCTTCTTCCGCCGCGTCCTCCTAGCCCTGCATAGCCGCCTTTACCAGGAACCAAACGCCGCAACCCGATACCCAGTGTCGTACTGGTCCTCTCTCGAGTGCAGCATCGTCTTGCTCTCCACGCAGCGCGAGCTGTGGGACACATCCTCCTCCTCCCCTTCTCCTTCTGTTTCAACTCCAGAAGCAAAAACAGCCGCCTTCATCGCCCGCCTCTTCATTCAGGAATTCTTCCTTGCCGTCGTGACAATCTGCTTCCATTTAGTCCAAGAGCAAGAGCAGTCCCCGCTTGTATCTGTAACAGGAGGAAATGGACTATGGTGTGAGGGCCATGCGCGGCGGACGATACTGGAGCTATTGCGTTCGTGCCGCGATATTTGGGGACTTGAGAAGGGGACGTCGGTTTGTCATGGGAGGTCATTTCGGATGATTGATTCGATGGTGAGGTTTTTGGAGGAATCTAGGTCTGGGTCTGGACTTGGATCTGGATCTTGCTCTGGGTTGGGGTCTAGAGGGAGTGGAAGTGTGTGTGAGGACGGGGAGGATGATGGGGTTGAAGTGGGGAGGTGTACGTGTGCTGGAGATGGATGTGAAGTATTTTCTCTGGAGCAGTGGGTGGATGGGGTTGAGCTTGCTGAATATTAGAAGCGAGTTTATTGTCTGTCATTATACTACTAAATTGGAAGACGTACAAGGATAATGATATATGTCCGTATAGTATTTATATATCTAGATACATATTCGGTGTGCTAGTATATATATGTATGAAATTGTACATAGATCTGCAGCAACTCACTATTCCTAAAGAATAACGATATTGACCACCAGCAGATCTTGCAGTATCAAATCTGAGATCTAAAGCTCGTCCACCTCGTCTGTCGAGCAAGACAACGGTCGCGTGGGTCTTTTCCCAGAATAGCGCGGGATGAGAGTTACGTTAATAGAAAGATCGTCAGGGTCAGTCAGATTAAGGAGAAGCAACAACCCTCGTTGCCTCCCACTGTGTCACTGTCACTGTCACTGTCACAGTGACAACGCGGTCAGTTGATTACCGTAACCAAAGGAAAATAATAATAATTAACCAAATGAGCTTGCCGACGGGATGCTTGACAGCTTGACCCTGAATCTCTGGCCGTGGCCCTGACCCATTGAGGCGCAGATCAGCGCTAGCAAGCCCTAAGAGCCCCCGGCGTTTGGGGGCCGTTCCCCCAGCCACTCAGCCCGGCCGCCCTGCTGCGGAGTCTCCACTGTCATTTCACGGCCTGCTGAAGGAATGGGCAAGGAGCAAATCACAAATGCAATTCCCAGTCAAAGCGCAGCCCTCGAGCCGAGGACAGCCCGACTGACTGACTGTGAGTGCTCGATCGCGTTGGAGGCTGACAGACCCCAGGCCGGTGGACCGGTCACTGCTCCTTTCCTCAGCACGATTCAGTCTCTTCACTCCTGCAAGTCGCAAATCACCAAATAGCCAAATCCTCTCGCCTTGATTCTGTTTCTGTGTTTGTTATTTTGTTGTTCAAAATGAGCGACTTCGACACAGGCCCGCCCTACGGCTTCTACCTCCGCCACAACGGCACCTGCCCAGACAACCTGGTCCAGTGCAGCTCACAACATCAATGGGAAGACGAATACGGCGAGTGGTTCAACTGCTGTCCCGAGAACACCGTCTGCGTCGACAACACATGCTGCCCGACGGACTCCGGGTGCAAGACGGCCATCGAGAGCGACCCGCACTGCGCGAACAATCAGACGTGGGACCTGTATTACAGCGACGGCTGGTTCTGCTGCGAACACGACACGATCGGGTATGTGAATGACGGGCTGGTCGCGGGGAATAGCCAGGTCAGTGGTGTTGCCTGTGCGGAGCATTGGATGCAGGGGGATAATTATAATGTCCTGGTTGCTTCCGCGAAGGGTGAGTACACATCTCTATCGATTACAGGAGTCGATTGAAGGATATAAATATAAAGGATCCAGCTAATGGTATAATCTACAGGCACACCCTCTGCATCAGCAACGCCGTCCGCCTCAGCATCCGCGTCCGATTCACCGTCCGCAACATCAGATACAGCAAATTCAGATTCAGACTCCGATTCAGGCCCGTCCAAGACCGCAGCCATTGTGGGCGGCGTCGTTGGGGGCGTAGTCGGCGGTCTTGCCGGACTGGCCCTTATAATCTTCCTAGTATGGTACGCGAGGCGGCGCCGCCGACGACAGCAGGGAGAGGTTCCCGGCCAGGCGGCTGCGCTCCCTCCTACACCCGGCCAGAACGTCACCGTGCCGGTGCAGGAGTACAAGGGGGCCTTTGGCGAGCTTCCAGATACCCCTGTCCGGCCGGAGCTGTCAGGGCCTCCTAGTCAGATGGCGCATGAGTTGCCTGCTGATTCGAGTCGGTAGCAGGCTTGATACACTCAGTCATTTTCGTTGTTTCGTTATTTTTTTTTATACCCGCTGGGACAGGGACAGTCGCTGGCCAGCCTAATGTCTTTCTACTTATTTCTTTTTCTTGTACATGGCATTTGAAAGCGCTGCATAATCCTATTACGATATTCTACTAAATTTATACAAGCCCGGTATTCGGGCGCAGACTTCTTGCTCGCAGTAGTCTGTACAATATATCAAGACGGATGGGCCATTGCCACCACCACAGACTCATCATTACAGATTCTTATACTTGGTATCGACGTGTCGAGTCAACCTCGGGTCTTCTTCAGCTTCTTCTGGTCCAGGAACCTTCTTAGTCTATGTTACAGATGAGTCGGTCTTATAATCACTTCGGCCCTCCAAGCTGTTCTGGGCTCCTCAACCTGGGGTTGATTGCTCTAGTTAAATAGGAGGTCAGCAAATAACAAGCCGCTGTTTAAAGCTGCCAGAGGGGAGAATAGCCGCCAGACGAAGTAATGTAATTAATATAAGATATCCATCTACTCAGCTACTTCAAAGAATATAAATCCATTCAAACCAACATACTATTTCCACCCCGTCACTCCCTCCTCGTAAACACCAATTGACACCCATCCTACAAAGTCAGCACCAGCATAGCAAGAAAATACAAAGGAAAAGAGAGGAAAACGTACCATCGGAAACAAGGTCGCAAAAACCCTAATCTCCTCAGACCTCTCCGTAGCCACATGTCTCCAATCCAACTCCAGCGCCGCCTTCCCAATCATCCCCGCCATCGACAACGGCACATACCGTCTCGCCAGACAATCATGCGGACCGGCCCCAAACACCAACCAGTTCTTGGTCTGTTTCTCCGCGTCCCCGCTGATCCAGCGGTCCGGGTCGAATACATCTGGATTCGGGTATGCCGCTGGGTCGTGCAGAGCCGGGTAACAAGATGGGATCACCATTGCGCCTCGGGGTACTGTATAAGTGGGCGTAATCGGGAATGGCCTTGTCGCGAGATAAGGCACGAAGATCACGGGCGGTCTGTGTCGGAGGAGTTCCTTGATGACGGCGGCGGTGTAGGGTAGATTCTCGAGCATGGGCAGGTCGAATGGTTTACGCGGGTCTCCGTTTCTGGCGGATAGGTTCTCTTCGCGAAGCCGGGTGAGGACGTCCGGTCGTTGAGCGAGGATTTGAAAAAGCCACGTTGTTGCGCTGGAACTGGCGTCCTGGGATGCGAAGAGGAAGGTGAATAGGGTTTCGGAGATTTCGGTGTTTGTGAATTCGCGGATCAGGTTTGGTGGTTTGGGAGTGTCTGTTTCGCCCCTGGATAGGGCTTTATAATACCTCGCCGACTCCATCATGTGCAGCACCCAGTGGTCGACGATGCAGGTGGGCTCAGCCCCGGTGGCCATATTGGCTTTACAAGCTGCAGCGGCCTTTGCGAATTCGGCGTGCACGGCGTCGGCGGTGCGTTTCCCCAGCCAGGGTTTCGTGTATGGGATGTAGATTGACAGCGGGACATTGACGAGCTCGAGAGCTTCGGTGACGAGGTAGAAGTCGTCTGCGATCTGCTTGACCGCGTCCTGGGAGATGTACTCGCCGAAGAAGGTGCGGATGGAGAGGGCGCAGTTGATTTCGCGGAAGAGGGTCATGAAGGCCATGGGCTGGAGATTGTTGGACGCACTGGCGGCGACGAACTTGTCAAAGTAGTGCGCTAGAACGCGTTCCTGGGCTGGGAGGTAGGTCGAGATTGCTTTGTTGGTGAAGAGAGGGGCGAGCCCGCGGCGGTACTCGGTGTGGGCTTTGCCTTGGAGGAAGACCCAGGCCTTGTGGCCGAGGATCTCTTTGGCCATGGGGACGATGCAGGGCTCGGCGTATGTTGGCGATTTGAAGACTTTGTGGGCGAGGTCGCGGTCAGATGCGAGGACGACGAATCTGCTGGTCAGTGTATGGAAGTCGGGCAGAGTTGACGACGTACTTGTGGAAGATGGATACACAGCTGAGCGGTCCGCTTGCCCATTGTTCGAGATAGGACTCGAATCTAGGGTGCAGTGCCTGGATGAACGGGCCCATGAGAGGTATCTTGAACGCCGGCCCAGCAATGGACCCTTTGCGCCAGATGTACATGACTGAGATGTTAGACATGATCACTTACTTGGGTGTACTTGGGGTGTATTACCTTGATCATAAACAATGACGCCGAGTAGGATGGTGACGACGTACTGCCACGCAGCCCAGCCGGATACTGAGGTTACAGCAGTGAGAGGCTGTTTCGACCATGACTGCTCTGTCGAGACATTATACATGAGATCCATGTTGCGTTGTGTAATTGGCAGGTGTTCTGTAATCTCACAGGTGAAGTCTGCCGGGTATTTATACTCACTTAATAAGTAACTCATTTAATAAATAAGTAATATTCCCTCAGTAAGAACTCATACTGTAGAGCTGCCCGATTGGGACTAGTCTCCGATTGTGGCCCCCGTCTTGGCGGATTCGGAGACTAGTCCCGTTCAGGCTAGCGCGCCGCATCTCCGAATGAAGCCCGACTGCGGATTTTCTGACACTCACGATTCATTCTTGATGGCCTGATCATTATACTCTGTACTGACATGCTGCTGCTACTGACGGTGACTCATCGAGACGAGATCTCTGGTGTGAAGGTTGAGACTGCGAGACTGCCGGTTGACCGTCACTTTCCACTTAGGTAGTAGTAACAACGCGGTTGCGATTGGCCGATATTCGGCTGCTGGATAGTGAATACTGAATACAGTGGACGATGCGCCCAACTCTTCGTCGCTCGTGTGCTGCCTGTGCCAAGTACAAGCACAGCTGCGACCTCCGCACTCCGCGCTGCTCTCGCTGCATCAAGCGCAACGTCCCCTGCGTCTACGCGAACCAGCCCTTGACTGCCCCGCCCGCCGCTCTCAACCACGACGCCGGCTCACTAGTTCCTGCGAACGGCTTGGGCGAGTATAGATTCGGCTCCTTGGACCCATTTGACTCCTATCCCCCGACCAGACTGCCGCGGGAACATGTCCAGCGTCTCGTATATAGCTGTATGTCCCCTCTCTCTTTGTATTCTGCCTGCTGATCATAGCAGTCCTGCATAAAATTGCATTCCAGTACTATCCACTCGACCTGAATGCGACCTCTAATCCATTCCTCGTCTCGTGGTGGCCTCTTGCCTTGGGGGACCCCGCGCTCTTCCACGTCTCGCTGCAGACGGCATGTCTTGACGAGGAGCTGCTCGCCCAGAAGGGCTTCCATGCGTCGGAGATCCTCATGGCCGACTCTGTAGCGTTGCTCAGGCGAAAAGTGCAAGATCTGTCCCTGGCTGTTCAAGATGGGACTATGAACTCGGTCATTACCTTGGCTGCTATTGAGGTAGTCTCCTGAGCGACTCTACCAGCTGTTTACCACTACTAACGGCCATCAGTTCGGCAAAGGCAACATCAAGGTCAGCCAGATGCACGTCGACGGCGCCAAGAAGCTGGTAGAGATGAGAGGCGGCATTAATTCAGTACGGCAGACCAGTCCGTTAACTGCGCGAATGATCAGCTGGTATGTCTGCTGTATAACAACTCATTCGCCGCTGACATTGCTAGGGTATCGATGCTCGTAATGGGCCATCCCCAGTTTCCAACACAAGACGACGTTGGAATCGGAGACGGCATCCCCCTCGTCCCGGAGTGGCAGCTGGATATGTCGACGGACGACCCGTACCTCCAAAGCACCCTGGACCTCATAGACGATGTCCAAGTCCGCAATGCCTTTGCCCGTCTACGCAATGTCTTTAACAGAGCACACCAGCTGCCGCTATCAAGCACGCGACTTCACGATCTGGCCTGCTTCGTTATACACCGGTTACTCTCAACAAACCCATCATCTTTATCACTGTCATCACCATCGTCATCACCATCACCATCAACATCATCACCCATCACCGAAAGCATCCGCTACACCACCATCCTCTACATGTTCATAATCCACGGCCCAACATACTACTCCCACGACTTCATAATGGGCACGATCGTCACGAAACTAATCACCTCCATTGCCAACCTCGACTCAATATCCCGCTTCCCAGTATCAATCGACGTCTGGTTCCTAGCCATCGGACTGGTGGCGTCATCAAATACACCGAATTATCAGTGGTTTTCCGAGCGCGCACAGACAATAGTCGACCCGCTGCAAATACAAAGGTGGGACGATGTCGTGATGCACGTGAAAACGGTTCTGTGGTTGGAGACGCCGCAGGCTGAGGCTGTTTTCAGGACGCATTGGGATGCTATTCTTCCGTCTCGGCCGGTTGTAGTTACCGATATTACAGATATGGCAGATCTGGCAGAGGCAGATACGGCGCCTACTGGCTCTGCTGCAGTTTTGCCGGAGACGGTCTCCCCGAATGCTCTTGTATTAGACACGAATATAATATAAATACAACATACAACATACAATATAGTAAAAATAAAAATAAAATAAATAGTTCGATTCGACACACTCATCTATCACAATTATTGACCTCTCTCCCCAATCCACCCCCACTCAACAAGCACACTCTGAAACACCTCAACCCAAAGACATCCCTCCCCATTGCCATCTCCGTTTCCATCCCCACGTTCTAATTCCAATCCTTCTACGCTGTCAAGAGCGAACTCCACCGCCCCAAAAACCTTATACCCCTCCTGCCCCCTCGGAACCCCACAAACAACCAGACAAGCTTCCGGAGAAGCCGCAGCGGCGTCCACGATCTCAAGTTTAGCCGCGTCGTCTTGTTCTACTGTTATCCTGTATCCAGATTCTGTGGCTAGGATGTGCAGGACTGTGTAGAACGGGGTTTGGGCGGAGGAGTGTGGGCCTATGAGAAGGATCCATTGGGAGGGACCTGGAGGTGCTTGGTTTGGGGGAGTTATGATGGTTAGGGTTTGGGGGGTGGGCATTTCGATCGATCTCTGTTTTTTCCTTCCTTTTTATCTCGAGATAGATTTGGTGCTGTGCCAGTTGTCGGTATTGGGTTCAGGTTCATATTATATTATATTCTTATTGTATGATAATTCATTGTTTGTGGCCATTATCATCCTCAATAGGCATTATCTCTTTATACTGGTTACTGGTATTGTGAGACATTAAACCATAAAGCCACTCACTATATACATGGTTTATCTTCCCCTTCAGCCAAACAAAAGCCAATAAAAGCCAATATTGACCAAGATCACCCCCACGGGTCTTTCAGCACTTCAAACCACCAGCTCTAACCAATGGAAAGACCAGGGTCCAGCACGGGATGGACCCGATATGGATGCGACACCGGCATCTCTTGGCACGGGAATACTTAAACAGATCGCCCTCCCCCCCATCTTTCTTACACGAATATTATCTTCTATGTGAAGCTCAGTGAGAACAGAATGCAGCTGTCACGCTTAAAGCTAATTAGAACCATTCTCGCCCTCTGCGTAGCGGCAGTTGGTTCTGCAGCTGCAGCTCCGACGGGCACCCTGTCTATCTCGGCCCTATCGAACGAGGTGGATTCCGACCAGTCGGTTATTTACTACGGAACAAGCTTGAATAATTCCCTGCTCATTGGAAATGACGGCGGCGCTGCAACGGGCGGAATACGCGGCTTCGGCTTCCCGCCGCATAACCAAACTCTAACGCAGACTGCGCATGTCAGGCCAGGCCGAACAAAGGCCGTGGGTGTGCTGTACGATGTCGGTAACGATTCCAGGGGAGGGAAAGATGTGATCGTTTCAATCGCTGCGCCGGACTCTATTATCAGGCTGTTCGATGTAAATGGCACCGGTATGAGAGAGGTCCCTGGTGTTCAGAAGAAAGCGCTCGGGGATTGGTCGTGTCTTTGTACGTGGCGGTCTTCGCAGGGAGGGAATTATTTCTTTATTTTTGGGAAGAAGGCCGCGATGCAGTTCGTGGTGAGGGAGAATGCTGGGCTGGTGGAGGTGCTTGAGGTTGGTTTTCTTTTTCTTTTGTTTTTCATTTTCGTATATGTTTGGTGACTGACAGGATCAGATTCAAACATTTCCACTGCCCGTGGAACCAAGTTCTTGTGCTGTTGCTGGTGAAGATGATATTGTTTACTTTGCTGGAGAGGATGAGACTGTTTACTCATTTACAGCTGCCGAGTCTACCGCTGCTCCTGAGATTAACGTCCTCGGACAAGTAACCGCCGAGATAACAGGACTTGCTGTGTACATATCAGACACGCACTACATCCTGATATCCCAAACGGACACGATCGAGGTCTACACCCAAGACCTGCAGCTGAAGGGAACCCTAACCGTAACCGGAGCAGAAGAGCTCGAAATCGCAGGACTCTCAATCCACCAAGCCAATTCATCGCAGTACCCATATGGCCTGCTCAGCTTTGCCATCGAATCAGACTCCGGAAAGGGGTACGGCATTGCCTCGCTCGAGCCAGCATTCCAACAACTCAACTTGAAGCCAAACACAACATATACCCCTCGAAGGCCACGCCAAACCCATCCATCCGGAAGCCAAAATGGCTTCATAAGTGAAAATGGCACCCTCTCCTGCTTTACCGGCTTCACCGGCCCGCAATGCAAAACGCACACCTGTCCCAACGCCTGCTCCTCGCACGGCTCCTGCATAGGACCCAACGAATGCCTCTGCAACACCCCCTGGGCAGGACCAGACTGTTCCTGGGTGGGAGTGTCAGCAAAATACGAAACCGACGCCAACGGCGGCGACGGGGACGATCCTGCGATTTGGATTTCCCCAGCGAGCAGCAGCAGCAGCAGCGGCAGCAATAGATCAAGGATCATCACGACGACAAAGTCCGAGATTGGCGCTGGATTGGCTGTCTTTGACCTCAGGGGAACCCTCCTGCAGACGGTCCCCGCCGCAGAGCCGAATAATGTCGATGTGATTTACGGGTTCCAGTTTGGGGAGAGGAAGGTTGATCTTGCTTTTGCGGCTTGTAGGGGTGATGACACGCTTTGGTATCTACCTATTCTTCCCATTCCCATTCCCATACAAACTGAGATTTAGCTAACAGACTACTACGTACAGTCTCTTCGAAATCACACCAACCGGCAACCTAACGTCCATCCGCGGCGGAACGCAGCCTACACCGGAAGACTACACCGTCTACGGCTCGTGCACGTACCGCTCGCCGAAATCGGGGAAGCAGTATCTATTCGTGAATGAGAAGTCTGGACGGTATTTGCAGTACGAGCTGCACTTCACAACTGACAGTCCTGGTGGAACTGCACTATCTACCACCCTCGTCCGGTCGTTCATTGGCGGCTCAGGCGGACAGCCAGAGGGCTGCGTGGCGGATGAAGAGAATGGGTGGTTGTTCCTTGGTGAAGAGGCGTTGGGTGTATGGCGGTATGATGCTGAACCAGGAGCAGCAGCAGAGGCAGACGAATCTGCGAATGGAACTCTAATTGCACAAGTTGGCGACTCGCTGTACGCCGACGTGGAAGGTCTATCCCTGCTCTACGGCAAGACACCCGATACCGGGCTTCTGGTTGTATCGTGCCAGGGGGTGAGTGCGTTCTCTGTCCTCCGGCGTGCGGCGCCGCATGAGCATGTCCTTACATTTACGATTGGGGAGTCGGAGGATGGGCGTGTTGATGGGGTGACGAATACCGATGGCGTGGCTGGGGTTGGGGCGCGGCTGAATGGGGATTTCCCCGAGGGGTTGCTGGTTGTTCATGATGATGCAAATCAGCTTCAGGGGGGTGGGACGGCGGAGATGGCGAGTTTTAAGCTGGTGAGTCTTGGAGATGTGCTGGGGGTGGAGGGTATAGAGGGGGAGGTTGATACGGAGTGGGATCCGCGGTTGATATAAGATTATACCTGTTCATTCGTATCAGAGTTAGAGTACTGTAAACTACTATCATCAAAAGCATGATAAACTCTCCAGAAATCAAACCCTTCGCTCTTCACCCACCGCAACAGCCTTAGCATCAACATCCAACCCCATCGACTTCATCGCATTCACCCCAGCCAGCGCATCCGGCCCATCAAAAATCTCCGCAACCTCTTCAAGACCCTTCCCCTTCGTCTCTGGGAAAAACAACCAGATGAGTGCAAAATTCACCCCAATCACCACACACCAGACAATATAGTACCGCCACGAAATCGCATCCATCGCAACCGGGTTCGCAAAGCTGTTGTACAGCCCCGCCAGGTTCCCCGTCAGCTGGTACATCATGGCTGCCTTTGCGCGGAGCGAGAAGGGAACCACTTCCATGATATACGTAGGCGCGACAGGCGAGCACATGTGGTACGCGGCGCTGAAGACGAAGATCATTGCCAACACTCCCGCCGCGAACCCCTTATCCTCGAAATTATGCTTCTCATTTAGCGCGGAGCAGATCGTCCAGATTATATAGGCGATTCCCATCCCCGCCATTCCGGAGAGGAAGAGCTTACGCCTACCGGCGCGGTCAACCAATGTCGCAAAGAAGGCGGCCGTTATAAACCCCCAGATGGAAAGACAGGCGTTGATGATGAGTTGGGTTTTGGAGTCCGTCACGTTGATCGTGTTGAGCACCTTGGCGAGGTAGTAACTGGTCAATGCATTGCCGGACCACTGCAGCATGGCGGGGATATAAAGGGCGAGAAAGAGACGGTGCCGGTTGCCCCTTGTGGAAAGCCACTCTGTCCACCGCGACAGACGCTGCATTTTTTCCATCTCCAGTGTCGCTGTGATTTCTGCCATTTCGAAACGCACCAGCCGGCTGTCCGAGTCGCCGTGGCCGTGGTATTTGGTGAGCACGGCGAGGGCTTCTTCGGCGCGGCCTTGGTAGATGAGCCAGCGGGGGGACTCCGGGGCGAACAGGCTTAGGATGGCTTGGATTAGGGAGAAGAAGCATTGCAGGGCGCTTGGGATGCGCCAGCTCCAGGAGGAATTGGTCATTCTGAATGTGCCGTATGTGACCCAGGCGGCGATGAGGGAGCCCAGTGGCCAGGTAACGAGGTAGAAAGAGACGAGCTTGCCGCGGTGAGTTGGATACGCCACTTCGGTGAGTAGAGGGGGTGCAGCAGTGGCGACGATTCCAAGACCGAAGCCGACGATGAACCGGGAGAGGACGAACATGCCGTAGTTGACTGCAGCTGCTTGCAGGATCCCACCGACGATGATGACGAGGGATCCTCCGCAGATGGGGTATCGACGGCCGTATCTCTCGCACAGCTGCGACGAGATGAGCACTGAGATCAGAGTCCCGCCAGTGGGACCGAATGTCATGGCTCCGAGACGGGTGCCTGTTGGCTCGCCGAAGTAGCTTTCCCACTGGGGGAGGGACTGCATGCCGTTCAGCATGCTGCTGTCGTAGCCAGACGCAATTTGAGTGAGAAGGGCACAGAGCAGGATTGTGTTGAGCTTGATGAGGGTGCCATCTCTGTACCAGGGCTTGCGGTCGTTGGGGATGACGTCCTTGAGCACAAGCCCTTCGAAGTTATCAGAGTGGGACAGCATTGCAGTTGTCAGTTGATGAATGAAGCATTTCTTTACCATTGCCTGTAGCGGGTTCTTATAGCCCCCGCAGTATGCAGGCTGAATCCGGGGTTGGCTCGGGGATGTCGGATGGAAGAAACAAGTGCGTTATCCTGATTTGCGGATATTCTTCCTCAATGCACCGAAGAAACCAGGAATTCTTGCAGGGATGTCTGCGGGGTCGTATTTATACCCTGACAGCTTGAAAACACTCCATCCCATCACCATCATGTCGGTCGAAAGAGAGCTGCTGCTGGAGCTCTTCTCCGAGAACGTGGTAGCAAAGGCTCTCCGAGTGGCCGTAGAAGCCCTCAACAACAACGTATTCTCTTATACAGATTTCTATTGTATGTCTCTAACTTCTACCGCAGAACCCACCAACCGTCTATCCAGAATTCGTCCCCCAGCATGGACACGACAACGGCCACTACGTCCTCCGCGACGCCGACTTCTGGACCTGCGGCTTCTTCCCAGGGATTCTATATCTCCTCCGCGAGCGCGCAGTCAAATACCCGCAGACCTTCCCATACCTGAACCACGGGGTGAAAAGTTCTGTAGAAAAGCCAGATACCGCCCTCCAAGAGCTCACCCACCTTTGCACGACCTGGACAGGCCCGATCCGCACCATGGCAACCCGCACAGACACCCACGATCTCGGGTTCATTCTACAGCCATCCCTCCGCAGGGACTGGGAACTAACCAGCAACGCATCAAGCCTAGACGCTCTAATCACCGGCGCCCGCAGCCTCGCAACACGGTTCGTCCCCAGCGTCGCCGCAATCCGCAGCTGGGATGTCCTGGTGCAGGCTGATATCAGCATCACCAGTCTAGAAGACGATTGTCTGGTTATCGTCGACAGCATGATGAATCTTGATTTGCTTTACTATGTCTCGCATCATGTCGCTGACCCAGTGTTGGCGGATATAGCGACGAAGCATGCCCGGACGGTTATCGCTTCTCTTCTGAGATGCGAAAGTCAGGGAGATGGGCTTGGTGGGAAGGGGTTTGAATTCGAGTATCCCCTGTACTCAACATACCACGTTGTAAACTTCGATCCGAAAACAGGCGGGATAAAAGCGCATCGCACAGCGCAAGGGTACAGTAAAGACTCAACGTGGGCGCGCGGTCAGGCGTGGGCTATAACGGGGTTCGCGCAGACGTATACCTGGACGAAGGAGAGGGAGTTTCTTGCTGTCGCGTGCGGACTGGCGGAGTACTTTATCCTTCGGCTAGAGAGTTCGCCTGCGTGTGTGGAACGGCCTGCGCCGACGGAGCAGGATCCGGATAGGACGGTGGGAAGATATGTGCCGCTTTGGGACTTTGATGCCCCGGTCGAGGATGAGAGGAACCCGTTACGGGATTCCTCTGCTGGGGTTATTGCTGCGAATGGGATGTTGGTTCTGTCTCAGGTTTTGAGTGCGGATGGACAGGGGAGGTTGGGGGAGAGGTATCGAAGTGCTGCGGTCAGGATTGTTGCGGAGACGATTGAGTATTCTCTTGCGGGGGAGAAGGCGAGGCTGGTGGGTGAGGGTCTGGTGGAAGATGTAGTCCCTGGGGAACGGTTTGATGGGATATTGAAGAATGCAACAGCGAACCATAATTCGCAGGACCATAACCGGTATAGCGATCATGGGCTGGTGTATGCGGACTATTATCTGCTGGAGTTTGGCAACCAGCTGTTACGGATGGGGATGATATAGATCGACTGGTTAGGGCTAGATATAAGGATAACCTAACAAATCTATCACTCAAGGCCACGGAGGCAACCGACCACTAAGTCTTAAATCCTGCACAAAGCCCATTCGACACGTCGCACACACCATAATCCCGCACTGCGAACACCTGTAACGTCTGCTTGGAGGGTCTCGCATGCAGTCGCCGCACCGGCCAATGTCATAGACTGCCGCCCAGCGAAGATGCTCGCAGTCAATCCCAAGGTCCTCCATTACCCTGCGTGCTCTCTCATCGCTGTCACTGATCTGTTCCACTTCACTTTCTATATCCTCGCTCTCGTCCCTGGTCTGTTCCTGAAGCTGTTCATGGCGCTGTCGCTGCAGCTGTTCCTGGCGCTGCTCCTCCCACCGTTCATGGACAAAGTCCGCGGCATGTTCCTCAACCTGCGGATCAAACGGTTCATCAGGCTCGTCAAGGACCGGCTCGCCAATCGGTTCACCCAGCGGGTTATTCGGATCCACGTTGATGTCTTCCATCTCGCCCTCTTGCACGTCGGTACCTTCCCCCTCGTTCTCTTTGTCATCGAAGTATTCTTGCGCATCGTAAAACACATCGCTGTCTTCATCTGTCTTACCATCCTCCTCCGCATCCCTCTCTTCCCGAATTGCATTGTGCTCGTCAATCTCTCGCTGGAATTCTTCATGCGAGGGGCTTCTTTCCCGGGGGTCATAATACACATCGATCATTTGGCCGACCTCATCATCATCTTCTTCTTCATCTTCATCTTCATTTCCATCTTCATCCTCATCATCTCCATCATTGTTGTCATCTGCATCATCCTCCTCCTCATCAGGAGGAGTCTGAAGGCCCGAAGCTTCACGGTCAGTCACAAAGACAGGAAACACATGAGGACGAAAATTGATTTCTCCATCCTGGCCAGGATAAGACGGAGAGTGACGATGGGGAACCCCAGGCATCCAAGGTGCACCGCATTCGTAGCAAAAATGGGCGCCACAGCGACATCTATAGCCATATATTTATGTCAGTTAACAGAAAGTCAAATTGGAAGGACCTGAAGGTAAGTCTAGTACTAACCGCATATGCTCACACCCATACTTCCGCTCCACCATACGCCCGCAGTTATAGCATTTCTTCCACCCCCTTTCCTGCGCCAACTCCTGGAACTGCTGCGTGTCTTGGACGTCGTCGCAGGGCCCGGTGTGAACCTCACTTTTGCAACGCGTACAAGTCTCAGCCGTACAAGCCGGGCACGTAGCAACAACCCCCGGGATGGTCGCGGGTTCAATGAAAGTGCGACACTCTGGTATATGGCAATATGTACGGGCACGGGTGGGCGTCTCAAGCTCGACCTTCTTCTTCTCGTACTTCTCCACGAGACTCTTCTTCAGGAAGATGCGCGCCTGGGAGAATGGGATCGGCTGCTGGCAGCATTGTGGCGGGAAGAGGGATTCGTCGACTAGGGCTTTGGAGAAGAAGTCGGTTATGCATTCGCTGCAGCAGTCGTCGCCGCAGGGGAGGGAGGTGGTGTCTAGGATGTCCTTTTCTTGGAAGCAGATGATGCATTTGCGTGTGCGTGTTGGGGATTTGTCTCCGCGACGGGCTGCGTGTGTAGAGGATTCTGGTTGTCCCGGTTGCTCCGCTTGCATGGCGTGTTCAGCCTGTTTACCCTTTCCAGATTGTTCGGCTTGTTCGGCTTGTTCAGCTTGTGCAGAGCCTGACTGCGGATCTGGCTGCGGATAAAGAATGCCCATCTGGATTAACGTCTCGTCGTCAGCGTATTCCGGATCTAGGCTTCTCCCTCTGCGCCAATTTGCGTGCGGGTCCGGGGCGGCTTGGAGTTCGGCCAGAGAGGTACGAAAGGGGACGTATCCATCGCTAGAGTCGGCGCTGTAGACGGCATCTGCCTCGTCTTCGAGCTGGATCTGTTCGATTAGGTCGGCTGATCCTTGGTCGATGTCGGAGGGAGGTAAAGACATTCTTGTAATGCGAGGTAGAGGGGAAAGAGAGAAACAGATAAAATAGTATCAAAGGTCAGCAAAAGTTCACGAAAGAAAGGCTTCTTGTTGGGTGTCTGAAAATACTGTGACCGTTCTTGTCGTAGCTCAACGGATGTGACTTTTCTAGAAACAGTCTACGGGTGTAGACATGATCTAGAAGGCATATTTATATCCATCAACTCCAAGACTAGCATCTAGCGAGAGATCTGTGTCACATTCATCATAAAGACACTGCCCCTCTGCAAACGAACAAACCTGACACCAAAATAAGGGATACCAGGCTGATTCCATCTCCATTGTTGTGACGATTGTTGTGAATAGCATCAACAACAAACCGTTTACATCTCCACGTCAGACCCACACCTCGTTAGAGAAAGCCTTCTTCACCATAGCAAACGACTTTCTCAGAGCAGCGCCATCCACCTGGATAGACTTTTCGTAGTACGTCAACGCCGTCCAAGTAGTACACGCCTTCCTCTACTTACTATAACAGCACTGAGAAACACCGAAGAAGTCCCTGGATTAGTCCGCTTTCTTGCTCCGCTGAACCACCATCAGTATTCGAGAGCTTCCCTTCCGCCGACCCGTCAAACACTGCTGGACCGGGGTAAAGCAGATGCAAGGCCGCCAGGTATTGCCGAACTTCCTGGGGCTTACGCCCCCACTCAGGTATATGGAGACTTTGAAGGCAGTCTTTGACATTAGAATCCGTTATGTACGTATGTATAATAGACCTCAAGGATTCCTTACCACCCCGAACCCGCCTGAGTTCCCGCCTCTTGAAAGACAAGAACATGACGGCCATCTCCAAGATATCAACGCCTACAAAGCAGGCACTCGCCAATGAAAGCGCCGCCTCCAGCTCCCCGTAGGTTGTGGAAACATGCTGCTCGGTCCATAGCTTGCGAAAGTGTGCGGTTGTCACGGCCCATTTCGACTGGCGATCGCGGGCCGCGAATTCCGGATACAGTGAATAGAGACCGGACTGCTCCAATGCTGCCAGGGACACCAGGCAAGATCTGCCTTGATGATAGAGTGTCCCCTGGGATAGATACTCGCCATTTTGGTAGATGTAGACAAGGAGGCGAAGGTCAAACGTTTGCAGCAGGTCTGTCTGCCGCACCAAATCATAGTACGCCTGGAGTAGCCGCTTAGCATGGATAAATTGACCTTCTGCGAACTTCTTAGTGTCGACTACACAGATCTTGATCTCCTCGGAGGTGCAGCCGTGGTGGTAACGTCTATAAAGCGCGTACTGAACAGCATATAACAAGGACGACGTCCAGGACATGAAGTTATCAGGCGGTTGTCTCTCGTAGTCTTTGACTCGCCAGGGATTCATATGTCTATCCACCATTGCCATCGCGAGGCCTGTCTCACAGCTGAATATGTCCAGTTTACTGCTGGCTGTCCGCATCTGGCTCGCGGGCGAAGATATTACTTTCTCGTTGCTTTTCCCAAAGCTTTTGCGGTCATAGGTCCTGAATAGATACCGGGGCACTTTGTCCAGCTGGAAGTCGCGCGAGCTGAATAGTGCACTGACACCGGGTTCGAATAAAACTGGACCTGGGCAGTTTCTCAGGGCCTCATTCCAAAATATATTCCATGCCCGTTCGACTGTCGCCTCGTGCTTGGTATTGCGATAATCTACGGCGAGAATATAGTAGTCAGCTTCCACCTGCTTTTTTCTTTTGTTTTTGTTTGATAGGTGACTGGCGGAAAGTACCTTGTCGAACGCGGTTGAAGAACCGATCGCAATGTAAAAGGCCCCCATGTGTAAGAGCCTGGTGATGGCATTGTCTTGCGAGTGCGAGCATTTCACATTCTTGCCGGAGTCCACTTTGACTCAAGGTTTCCAAGGCAATCCTTTTCAGATCGTTAGCGAAATAGGATAATAATGCGCAATTGTCTTGCTTGTGGCAATCCGCAAATCCAATAAGTGTTGAAATCATGGCATCTGCCCTGGAATCATGCACTGTATTAGCCATATTAAAATCACAGTGACTCAGCAAAAAAAAAAAAAAAAGAGGAGGATAGGATATCCGGAGAATTGTTGAGCCAAACTTCGTAAACGTCACCGTAGCCCTTACCATGTCTCCTGGAATCGAAGTAGCCAGCACCAAAGAGATGGAAAGCTGTATAGAAAATGGCATTAATACTGAAAGACGGTGTGCTACAATCTGTAAAAAGATCTGGTCCAGAAGTCTATGACGTCTGCATCTGCATGGTTTACTGGACAAACACCCTCGTGGGATCTGAATGCGGTTGATTCAAGTAGGGATAGTTACACAAAGCCCTTGCGGTGGGTGCATCGACGTGTCATACTTGGGTTTATTGTTACACAAGGTGGGGGCTCGCTATACCGACTTTACGAGATAAGTTAATACGGTGACCGCGAAGCCTGTGTAACCCTCCCTTCGTGACCACTCAACAACCAAGCGCACTCTAGGGAGGGAGTAGAATAATAGTCGCTGCCCTGTTCGTCTTCAATAGTACTTTTCTCGGGTGGCTCCGATAAGCAGCGGGTCGGATCGTCGCAGCGGGGTGGGAAGGAGCCAATTGCGTCATCGAATTATATCCTAGTCAGTATATACACGGGTGCGGGAACAGGGCCTCCTGCTCAGCTGTACTTAAGCAAGCTATCATGATTAATATAGATAAGTGTACGATAAATAATCCCTTCATCATCCACCTGGACGGTCTCTCGCAGCATTTCAACGCCAAAAGAGAACGGGCTGTTTGGTCTGGCAGTACTACAACACTAGAGGCTCCTACCATCAGGTAACTTGGTGATTCGGAGTACCCAAAGCCTCATTACGCACTCAGGCCAGTGAGATAAAAGACAATAACGCCGCGACAAACAGGGCCATTACAACATCTAATCTCGGAAACCCGGCAGCTCCGTCCGTGTCTGGTGGCGCTGAATACGTGAAATTGCGACTGATATAGGAAATGCCATCAGACAGGGCCCGAAAGACCGGAAACCCTTGCGCATCGCCATCCAAATCTACCGACAACTGCTCCTCTGCTAACTCGACCTCCTCTTCATAAGTGAGCTCGGAGTTGTCTGCCCAGAACTCGTACGAGCCAATGCTAGGGACGAACTTCTTACCGCTGAAGCTGATGGTTACAACGGTAGAGAGATTCGACGGTTCACCTCTCCAGTAGGAATACCGGTCCTGGGCCCAGATCTTGGCCCCGGCATAGAGCTGACCGAAGTCGATCTCGTAGTTCAGTGATGAGCTTTGTCTCCAGCGCATGTCATGGCGCGTCCAGCAACCCCCCGCTTCGACCTGGTCGTTTCCAACCCCGCAGTAAGCATCACCGAGCTGTTCGGGGGTGAAATGCAGGCACGTCACGGTGACTCCGGTGTCTGTGTTAGGTGTGGGGTGGCACAATGCACTGGCAGACCCATTAACGGTCCACCTGTCCTTTTTCGGGGACCGGTCTATAAACACGGCTGGTTGTATATTGGTGGTGGTCCCTTGTAACTGGGGAGGAACGGACCCATCCGTGACGAGTATATCCTCCAAAAGGAGGTGATTCATCGGCAGGTCGGAGGTTTTGGAATATCGAAGGCTGATCTGTAGCATGGTGCCGTTCAATTCGTCGTCCACGTCGTAAGGCGGGCAGATATCGAGCACAGCGCCCCATTGTTTAGGCAAGGTCCACGCAGACTGGCAATACTCGGTGTTATTGTAATTCATGTCGAAGGAGTTGTCGTGCCCGTCCACGCCGTTGACATCGACGAAGCCGTATATGGACCCGTAGTATCTCAGACAGAGTTCGCCCGCTGCGTACGGGATATTGTTTTGCGCTGAAGCTGGGCTGGTCCCAAGCTGCCACAGGAGGAAAAGCATGATAATCATGGTGATTTTTTTTTTGGCTGGGGTCGCCGGCCTCGCCAAATACTTCACGATTATCTTGTTCGAGATTGGTGTGCAAACGGTCCATCGGCCTGTTTATATCTGTTGGGGTGGAGAAAGAGGGCCAAGAGACCCAAGATGCTGGGTGACGGAATCTCGTATTCAGCAGCCAACCACAGCATAAACCCTGGATGACGGAACTCTTGATAAAGAGGCAGCTGAGGCGTTGGCAGATGACTGTTGGATGGATCAGCAAGCTTCCAGCGGGAGTTGTACCATCCCGCTTCGCATTCCATTTGTCACTTAGAGGATGGTTTTAGGGCTCAGGAAGTCTTATCTCATATCTAGTAGAGGGATTAGGTAGCTCAACGCTTAAAAGACACCAAAATTGTCTCAATTAGAAGGATTACTAGCTGTACAACAACACTGAACCTCTTCTACTTGCGTCTTACCTCACAGGCAAAGGGCCAGCACAGCAGGCATTAAAGCCGCCCAGAAAATCAAGACTAAACCATACCATGATGCATAAACAGGTGTCCCGAAAACGATTCCACCGCTTGTAAACCCCCCATCACCACCACCGAGCCGTGCGGTCTCTGTCTCTGTCTCTGTCTCTGACGTAGTCGGTCTCGGGGGATCCGTTGCTGTAGACGGAACGTTATCAGTGATAGTGGCGGAAATCTCATCCAACGACGAGGAGGCATCAGCGCTATCCGTGGCATAGACACTGACGATCGTGGTTGTGGTCGTGGTGCTAGATGTGCGCAGATCAGTTGAAGAGGGTACATAGTATGTGTAGAACGTCACCCAATATGTCCTGGATTGATGGTGGATATGAGTGTCAGTAAGAGATACTGGAACATTAATTCTAATCCGCAAAGTACATACCAGGTTATCGTCCTTGTGTAGTAATCCCAGTCCGCATACGTGCTAGTACTGATCGTGTAGTCGGTAGTTGTATACTCATACGTCGTCGTCGCAGCCGTTGTCGTATAATCATAATCGCTATCTCCGTAGCATCCCCCAGAAGGGCAACAGGTAGGCTGGTAGCCATCAACAAGATAGCAATACAGGCCCGGTTCGCAGTAGCCACCGGAAGAACAGCACTCTCCACCTTCGGGAATGCATCCGTCGTCGCAGGCCTTTGTCCCCTCGGGGCAACATTTGCCAGTATTGCTGCATGTATCTCCGGCGAGGCAGTAGTAGCCGCCACAGCACACGTCGGCGAGAGAGCTGACGCAGACCAAGTCCTCACAGCAATAGCGGCAGTGGGAGGGGCAGTTGTGTTGTCTCTTGGCGAGGGGCGCGAAAACGGCGTCGGCATCGCGAGGAATTGTAAGGGTCGTGTTTATGCCATGGCCCGCATGTGCGGGAATGAGCTCGAGGCGTGGTGAATTGGGAGATTGTACGGGGACAGCGCCGTGGGCTGAATGGGGAAGAATAGCAAATAGACTGAGGACGATGCGGCGTAGAGGGGCCATTATGGTTGCAAAGCAGACACAGTGAAGGAATCAATCCTGTGTTGGGTGAGAAGAAAACAAAGCAATATCCCTCTGGTTGGAAGGCACAGCTTGACGTCTTATAAGTCTTGCCAGCTTGTCGACGTTAACCTAAGAAAGGTGGTCTTGGAATACGCCTGCTTGCACACTGGACAGGCATTGGCTACCTTAGCACTTCGCTCTTTAATGACTTTGATCATTCGTCAATCGTCATTGGCCCGTATTCCTTTCCTGGGGTACTGAGCGACAATTGTTTGTGTCTTGGGGTCTTTTAGGTTGTATGTTATCGGCGTGGCCTGTCACACTTACCAATGTTGATCAAACCAACGAATAATGTGATTGGATGCAGGCCTCGTATTTCCTCTTGATCGGCAGCTGCCGAGCCCTGTCATGCTTCTGATATGAGCTTTGACTAGTCGGGGTCTTGAAAGCCCAGTCCCAGCCTCGACCAACAGCCCTGAAGGAGGGCAGTTGCAGCGGGTGGTACTAATATCAAGACGATTGCGAAGAACTGTGGTGTCTTGAGTGTCATTTCTGCTGGTTCATTATTCTGCCTGCCACACTACATAATCTGCGGAATTGGGTGTTCATTATGGTATAGTATAGGAAAAAGACAAACTGACCAGCCGAAGAGCGGGACGTGCGGGTTAGCCGGCATTTATGTTCATTATAATTGATTGGGAGAAACCCCAGCCACACTCAAAACCCCCATAGTCAGGGAAAACCTATCCAGGCGATCGCCAACAACAGTTGGAGTACTCGGGACTGCCGGCATACTCTGGCTAGGACCCCTTTGTGAATAATCCTGGCCGTCCACCTCCATACCAATTCTCTGCGGGAATATCCTCCATGGATCTCGCACATTGATGCCGTTCGCTTTCTGCATGGATGTTCTTTGCTTATTGGATAGGAGCAAGCTCGTAAGCTGATCAAGGACAGCAACCGCAGAGGCTATCCCTCTACAACTCCAACTCGCCAACTTGCACGTCTGAACGGTTGAAATCGAGCGAGGAACCAACGCACTAGACGATTGGTTTGGATTTTGACTACTTCCCAGGATTCTATCAAAGACGGTCTGAACCTCCAGGAAACAAGCCTTACTTTTCGCCATTCGCGCAAGCAACAAGTCCTGCCGCGCTAGCAGACCTGGATCTGAGCCTATATCTGTCGTTGCGGCCAAGATGGAGCATGTACTCGCATAGTACCCGGGACAGATTGCAGCTTGGCTAAGGGCCTTGTCCATTGCCTGACCAAGACCATAACCAATATCCAAATGGATTTCGCCCACTCGAGGATCTTCCTCGTCGGTACTACTAGTATACATCCCCCCATCCGCGAGGAAAGTCCACTCAGGACAACCAAGGAAGCAATGCTCCCGCAAGACAAAAGATTCCGCCACCAGGAACGGCCCAAAACATAGTAACAGCGTGCGCCCAAACCCGGATTTATGGGACGCCGGCCCACGCGCGCACATGAGCTGGCGCACTCCCCGCGTATGCCGGATCCATCCATGCGGCGAGCTGGGGTCGAGAATCTCATACCCGCCCAGCAAGACCGCTGCGGCGAGGGCTTCATCGCTCAGTGCGCGCGGAGACTGCAGCAGCTGGCGGAGGTGTCGGACGCCTCGACCGTACATGTGGCGGGCGCAGTAAATGGCGCTTTCGCTTTCGCTTTCGTTCTTCCCCTGGTCCGTGCCCATTTGGAATGTGATTAGGGCGCGGATTGCCCACGACAGCGCGAGTGGGAGTGTAGAGCCCGGTATGTTTCGCAGAAAGTCCATCCAGTTGGTCTGGACCCGCGCGGCGAAGGAGCAGTAGGTTAAATGGAAGTGGCATAGCAGCCAGCCGGAAAAGGATTCCATGGCTTGGTTGCTGATTGCCTGCGCGGCCAGATTCGGGGAGATGAGCTCGTCTATGGATGGTGGTCGGGGGATCAGCACCGACAGTGAGGATGGCTTTGTTGGGACGGCCTTCCTAACATGCTGCTCGCTCTGCCCGGGGTATTGTAGTTCTTCTGGCTGAGCATATGAGGCGATCTGGAACGGCTGCGGTCGGGTCATTTGCAGACGAGAGAATATCTGACGGGAGATGAGTTTGGACAGGGACATGTTATTGTGCATCTTCAGGCTCAGGTGCGCAGAGGCCCAGATGCCCAGAGGCCAAAGCGTGGCTGTGCTTGTAGCGAGCTCACTATTTGCATACCAAGACTTTGCTGCGTGCTGAACAAAGCCATTTGATTTGTTGTATATTTCAGCAGAGTTGTCGGAGTACATTCGAATTTCAACTAAAACTCTAGGCATATTAGCCCGTGCTTCATTACGCTCAGTATATACGCCCACGGGGTGTGTGAAAGCAGGGCTTCCTGTCCGCTCAGCTATAGGCCATAGGTTGGCTGGTTAGTAATATAATAGATAACAATATGAATGTCAGCTATTATATATTTTATTTTACCAGTTGCAACGACAATATCCCTGTTGTTCAGAAAACAAGTATGCAGCCACGAACACCTTCTGCCACAGTAAAACCTGGTGAACTGTACCGGGGGTGTAGATCTTTGACTGCCAATTCCCGGAGATTGAAGGAACTGCAACGTACACGTAGGGTGAGCGGCAGTAACCCTAACCCTTCTGACATAACCCGGAGCATTTCCGCAAGCACCGCAATCTTATTTCCGCTCTCACCGAGATCATTGGAGTTAAAAGTCCTCAAGGTATCATCGGCCGTTCGTCTAGGGGTGATGGAGCAGCCCTTGTATTAAAGGTCCTGCAACTCACATCTTGGATAGTCTCAAACGCTTGCCGTCCTCGAGAGACACCCTTTTAAAACACAGTCTATCTGCATGTAATCGAGCCTAATCGAGCAGCAAGGCTTGACGCCCCGGCCCGAAAGCCTTTGAGTATAGAACCTCTCCGATCCCAAAGCCTGGGTCTGGAGAACTGGTAATCCAGAACGGCAGTGGTGAATAAGAATTGATGCTCATATCTAATTACCGCGGGGTATACCTGAATTTTCTTTCTTAGAATCCCATTGACTGGAAAATCAAGTAAGAACTTCTCACTGATTCGTTACATCCTAATCCCATCACTGTAGGGATGATGGCCTATATCTCGACAAATATCCAGCCATTCTTGGTATGGGCGGCTCCGGAACCGTGGTCGCTGTTGGTCAAGAGATCACTCGCTTTCGGACGGGCGACAGGGTTATATCCTGGGTTCTAATTGCCAATGAAAGATAAAAGGCGCGGACGCGGTTGTATCTTCTAGTACCTGCCATGGCGTGAGCAAGCAGGGCAGACCAGCCAACTCTGCCTTCCAACTTTACCCGACAGTTTCTTAACTCCTCGCTGCGCCAGTTCATGGACATGCCAACTCCTAATCATTAAACTGCGTTTCTATATCCATAACCGTCTATCACGTAACACTGTAAAACAAATAAATGACTAAGAGCATTGCCGGAAATGCCAGTTCCCTCCATGTAACTCTCCAAGCGCGACCTGTAGTTTGTATGTCAAAACGCGGAAACCCAACCGGCATGGAAGAGATACCGCGCACATTAATATTAATGGCCCGAAGTCTGCTTTGTTTTTTCAAGGTGCTGTGCTGCCAACGCCGCATATTTGCAGCGCGCTCTTATCTTCGCGCCGTATATATAAAACAGCACCGGAAAGGGGAGACATGCCAGTGCAATGAAGCCAGGGACAGCCACGCCCCAATGGATCCCGATATCCTATGTCCTGCATTAGCCCAGGGTTCAGTGGTAATCAGCCAGTTTTGCGTCTCCTTACGTTGAACATGTATGTCGTAAAAAGCGGGAAAACACAGGCAAAGACAGACCGCATAACGGAGTTTGCGGCGAGGACGGAGGCTGCAAAGATCACGTATGCGTCGATTCTAAAAGATGGTAAGCTAGCTTAGTAGGGAACTTTCCCGGGTTAAAGAAGGTAAATAAAGATAAGAGCTTACAGGTAATTTGCACAACAAATAAACACCAACACAAAGCCCGCTCCAAACGGTACACCGGCCAGGATCGGAACAATCCAGTGGATATTCGGTGCATCGGTTGCAGCGAACCAGGCCAAGCCAATTACAATGGCTATGCCGCCCCCAATCACCGCGGGCAGGCGGCATTCTGGAGGTGCGAACCCGTTGGTAGCCCTGTAGATGCGAACATACCGGCCGTTATCCCAGCAGATGATTAGGATGCCCGCTGCGAGGCCGGCGAGGACACCGGTGAAGCCGAGACCACCGATACCTGCACTCCAGCCTCGTTTTTCTTGGAAGACTATCGGGAAGGCGGAAAAGCAGAGATATAAGGTGCCGTATATAGCTGACATGTAGACCTTTTGACAGAACAGCTGTTAGGGAATGGAGCTGGAGATGAAAGATGGAATCGCTTACAGTCAAGCTCAGGACGATGGGTTCACGGAATAGTAGCACCCATGGTCTGAACAGGGCATGCTTTACCAGCTCCTCGAATGTAGTTGGATTCTCTGCGTCTTGAGCAGTTAGATAGACCTTGGAAGTTGCCTGCGACAGACGCGTCGCTCGTGCTCTCAGTAACGCCGGCGAATAGGTCTCGGGCATAAAGATGAACGCGAGAAGTGTCATTACTGCTCCGAAGATAGCCAGTAAGCCCATTACCCATCTCCAGCCTCCTGCCTCGCCTAAGAACCCTCCGATAATAGGACCCAGGGCTGGGCCGATGAAGGGGGCAAGACAAAAAGCACCAATTCCCAGTCCACGGGTCTCGGCGGAGAACATATCAGCAATTTGTCCCCCCGGGATACACAGAGCACTGGAGCCGAAAAGACCGGTGAAGAATCTGAGGATAATAAGTGTCCAGATATTCTGTGCTCCACAGCAGCCGGCGGTAAACGCAGTGTAGCCAGCGTACGAGATGAGGAAGATATTGCGGCGACCAACAGACTCGGAGATAGGAGCCCAGAGGAGAGGGCCTGCGAGGTTATACGTTAATATCCATAACGAGATAATGACAACTGTTGGTGATAAGCATACCCACCGCATATCCCAAAACCATGAGCGACAAGCCCAAAATGATGACTTCCTGACTACATTGGAAATCTGCGAGAAGGGAGCCAATTGCCCCCGAATAAGCGGATGATGCCAGCGCAACGCCCAGTGTTTTGATAGCTATCAGTGCGGTTACACTCCATCGCAGAGCTGGGCTATAATCCTTGGGGTTCTCAGGGTCGTTCTGGAGCCACTCCACGATATAAGGGTCATCTGGTGTCCCACTGCCGCGGTATGGATGTTCCACAATTCTCTGAAACTGGGTGACATTCAGCCGCCATGGTCGTCTGGGGAGAGTGAGCTGGGCATAGTCGGCAACCCCGTTGGTCTGGACATCAGCAGCAGTTACGCCCATTTCGTACTTGTATAACGGCTTCGCTAGCATACCGACCTCCGGGTTGGGGAGGCATCGCTGTTATAAATAGGGGTCCAGAAACTCTAGAGACATAGCCGACTGGCTCCGTATTCCCGGATACTGTGCCTATCCTTTCCGAGCTCATTCACAACTTTTCAATCTTGATGCCATTCGGAGGCCTCGACGGCCCCGACGCCGACAGACACCGTCAACACGTGACTTCTGCTCGGCTCGGAAGCCTCAACGTCTCCGACTCCGATCACTCTCAGCCATCACGAAACGCTCATTTACTTGGCTCTTACATTGCTTTTCATCCCGATATCGCAATCGGAATGCAGAGCGGAAGTGGAATCTCAAAGGCCCACCGTGCCTGCGCGGAGTGCAAGGCGAAAAAGCTGCGCTGCGTCCCCAGTGGTGAGGCCCATGGTGTTTGTTCTCGGTGTGTTCCACGTTACTCAAACCATCCCAAGCTGACCCTCCATTAAGCTGCCGTCAGAATGGGCTGGCCTGTGCTATTCCAGACGCGGTGCGCCCTCGCAAGCGACAGAGCCGATGTATGTTCCATGCAGTCAATATACATATTCTTTGGTGGGGCGCAACTGATCACGTACTAGTGCATACTCGGATGCTTCATTTAGAGGAAATGATGAGTGGTTTGGTCGATCGGCTCTCTGATGGACATCAGCAGCACGCTGGAAGAGAAACACTGGGGTCGCTACTTAATGACGACCCCCCTTCCGTCCAGGACGGCGTTGTTGGGGGTATCGTTAGCCTTGCGGAAGCAAAGTCTCTCTGTGATACATATCGCCAGATGTCGCAGAAACACTTTCCTTGCGTCATTGCTCCTGTAGGGCTACATATAGAGCAACTACAACGGCAGCGCCCGATGCTTTTACAGGCAATGGTTGTGGTGGCGTCGTTCCAGAACCGGCCCAGACAGATTGTATTGGAAGGCATCTTTCTGAAGGACTTGGGGGAGAAGTTCTTTGTGCAATGTGAGAGGAGCCTCGACTTCATCCAGGGTCTCCTCGTATATCTCACGTGGTATGTAAAGTCGGCTGGGTCAGCCTCTATTTACTAATCGCGCAGGTATCATTTCAATGTATCCGAGTCGGGGCAGTATCACGCATACCGACTGGCCTCATTATGTGCCACTATGGTAGTGGACCTCGGAATCAACAGAAAGCCCCAGCGATGGACAACGCAGCATGATCTTATCCTCAACTCTCAGTCCGTGACAGTACAGGCCTCACACCAAGCAGCCGAGCTTTGGAGTCATGAGGCTAAGCGGGCGCTCGTGGGCGCATACATCCAGTCAACTCTGTAAGCCTTGAGTCGTAATACTTTTCATCTTCTCGCTGATGGTTGATAGATGCGCACTGATGTGTCGGAAGCAGCAGCCACTCACGTTCACCCCCTACATGGAGGAATGCGCTTTATCACTACAACAAGATAGTGAAGTAGAATCTGACAGGATGCTCATCTACTACGTCCGACTCCTTCGAATATTCAACGAAGTATACAATGAGTTTAAGTACGGTGACCCAGATCACACTCTCTCAATGAGCGATGACAAAGTCCAGGTGCTTGTCAAAACACTGGAAGCCCAGCTCAGTTCGTGGAGGGCCAGCCTTCCACCTGGACTAGCACACCATGGTAAGTAACGCCCACTACCAAATCCTGTAAGATCAATATCTGATTTATCCCGACAGCGCAACTCAACACATGGGGCGATCTGGTAGGTGCCTATGCACACGAAATCGGCCTCCACGGCAACCTTCGAATCCCACCGGCTTCAGCACGACGCGTAACGATCATGTTCGACTGCCTAGCGTACATCGAATCATATATTAAACGAGCTCTCGGTCTTTCTCTACAGGACATGCAAACCTGGACAGCCTTTGACTGGCGACAGCTGACATATACCACGATACTAGCAAGCAAGATATCAGCGGTCATTGATGCCGTTACAACCGACGGAGAGTCGACAGCACGGATCGCGCAATTGGATGCAGACCTTGCAGTCGTGGTCACCCGGACCCAGGAGCTTTTTGTCACGACGAATACACCGCCCGGACAGTCGCATTACTTTCAGAGCTTGTTGAATCAATGGAAGGGCGTCCGCAATTGGTATCAGTCGGTACTCCAGAGAAGGGCAGCACCGGTAGGAAACATGCAATACACTCAGAGTTGTGGTGACTCTGGGTCCCAGGCTCCAACTGCACCCCGAGCTTTGGAGTCTTTGGATACATGGCCTGACGACAACTTTGGTATCATGCCGACATCTACGCATGACTTTATGCTAGACTTTTTCGGCTTTTCTGAGTGATACAATCATATAACGTACCAGGCGAGCCAATGTAACGACTGATAATGCCGGACTTATCTCGGGAGAGTATATCTCCCTCCCCCAATACAATGAGCGCAATGACTCCTCCCGTGTTTCTGGCACTTGAATACCCACTATATATTCCACTGTTTAGTTACAGCCAGTATATACGACCACAGGGTGTGGAAAACAGGGCTTCCCGTCCGCTCAGCCGTACTTAAGCCACACGCCGGCTGGTTAGTAGTATGGTGGGTGACCACATGCGAATCCCAGCTGTTGTATGTTTTTTCTGCTTTTCAAGACTATAGCTATTGGTTTACGTTTAAGTATCCTATCCTCTTATTGCATGCCATGTATAACAAAGCAGAGAAGAAACATGGTTGGTTTTCAAGATAAGCATTGCTAGAACACAACACATGAATAACAATATCCAGACTAAACCTTACATTGCACCTTCTTGCGGGTAGTTTATTGCAGGAAATATGTGCTCGAGCTTAAGATCAGTAGGCTACGTCATACTCTTTTGTTGATAAAATAACACCAAAACACCCAACATGTTGCCCTAATTACGCTGAACATGGCTGCTGTTTGACCCCAGGGAATACAAGTCAACAGTAAAGTGACCTTCCTTTTCACGCTACATTTGGATATGTATAAGTCATCCAGCAGCCACAGAACATGAGGCTGTCCAATTACAACACAAGCACGCCTCCTTGCACACCCCGGGTCAACACACCATTGGTTCAATCAAACATATCCTCACATTAACGCAGCTTACTTCATGCTGGGAACAGGGATTTCTCAGTTCTACTGTAATCGTCGGGTGCTTTACTGGGGATTGTACAAAGCTGAGCGCATTGCTCCTGGAATCCTATCCAAGCAGACCCCAGGATGGTATCTACTGCAGTCCTACAACACGTAAGTCCATTCGATTCGACCTTGACTGCGCATGTTAATCCAGTCTGATGGCTGCTACCCAGCGTTATGTTTGCTTTTGGGACGCAATCAGATGGCTTAGCCAACACGGAATACAATGACCTTGGTCTGATAGGAGAGAATGTGTGGAAATCACTACTCAAATCCCTGCAAGCTGAAAATTACACGTCTGAGGCGTCTGAGCTGAAGTTAATTATGAAATCCCGGGCCGATCATTGGTTGACCCTAGCAGACCCTTTTAGCAGCGAGCAACCGTGGGATTCCACTGCGCAGGAGGCTGTGTACATGTGGTCGAAGTAGGTTTCCGCCATCGGACTCGGTTATTTATTGACTATATCAGGGTTTTTGGCCATGAAGAAATGGCCAACTGTACAATCAATTCGATTCGTGGATATTCACCCACTATTGCACACTGGGGTTGGAACGGTAATGCACGACGATACTGGGATTTTGGGTAAGCATCATCTTTATTATTCTTTGACAGAATAACTCACGTTTATCCCTGTATAGAACTGCGGGTAAAATAAGTTATATTGAAAGACAAATCTATTACTATAGATCCAGCCTGAACGCTATTCCAGTTCTCAATAAGTACTATACCTATAAAGATCTCGCCTCAGACACAAGCTTCTATAATCTTTGAATTAGATATAGTAGTTACCAAGGCCCTTTGACTAATATTGCTGAAGATAGATTTTCTTCCATAGTCTTCTACTCCTACCCTGAAACCCTAGACTAGGATGTATATACAGGAGACTACAGACTCGGCTTTCTGGGTCATGCCTTCGGCGCCACTATAATCTTGTTAAACCATCCCACGTTTAGTTAGCTGAGTTTTGGGGGTAATATTATATTAAGCAATAATAATGCAGTGACAGTACAGCCAAGAGATGCTGTTTGGAGATGTGTCTACATCGCTCCTCTGGGCTTGTACATTACAGTTGATGCGGGTGTAATCACTGAATTTACCTTCAGTTCACGGAGTGGTGAGGTGGGAATTCAGCTAGCGGACGTGGTGGACCAGAATCTTGGAACCGTACCCGCGACAAGTGCCGTGGTCAAGTACAAGAAACCTGCCAGTGTGGCTGGCTCCCCAGATATCCAGCTAGATACTGCTGGCTTGTAACCGACAGAAGATGGGGGCTATACTGTAAAGTTCACCTCTGGACGTGCATCACTCATGTTTAAATGAGCTTGCTCGCCCCTTAGGATGCGACTTTCCAGATTTTATTGAGACGAGCCCTCTTTTCTTATCTATTCTTGTTTTTACTGTAACTTGTTCTGCCACAGCATTACAACAGGATGTGTTTAATAACATTACTGCCATGAATTTACAACTGACAGCACTCCACTGGTCTTTTCTGTAGTGGCTAGTCTCATTAATAACAGCTAAGCCTGGATCCATCAGAATATTTCGTTGGCTATGCGAGAGCGATACTGCCCGTGTACTTGTTACTTGCTGAATGTGAGAGGTCTGAAGTACCTTGGAATGTATCCGACAAACACCTACTGTTTTAGTCTCGAGTGGAGTATCGCGAGGGTCGACCGACACTCATTAATGTTACTGCGGTAGGGGAAACTTCAGAGCGGATTTAAGGTCACAACGCCAAACTGGGGGTTGCAACATAGAAGACCATTGAGGAGGCGTTCCCCTGTTCTCGCATACCTAGGCTAATATCAATATAAGGGCGGAGCTTGTCAGCCCTAACGACAGCCTGAATAAGGGATCCGGATAAACCCAGCCTGCGTCCGGTCAATAACGTTATCCAAAACCAGCGTGTCCAGAAGCTTAATCCTCTACTATACTTCTAGAGTTCTTAGACAGTCGGTATATTTCTTTTATAGCATGTAGCGTCCGTTGGTCTTCCCTCATGGCGGCAATATGCAGCACCGAAGGCAAGTGGTTGGGCTGTACAAGCGTAGCTGTTGTTGACAGTAATATCTGCATCCAGGTAACCTTAGGACTTACCTGTAACTAATAACTCTTTAGAAGTTTGATAAAGCTATTTAAAGTTTTATATAGATTCTTAATCAATACGTTATTTAGTTGTAAGGAGCAAGGTACTGGGTGTTAATTGGTGAGATATTTCACTACATACATTAGCTGGGACGATTAGGCGACAGAACGACGCCTCTAACCGACAACCACCAACCTAGGTTGGCATAGTAGCTAGCCAAGGTAAGAAGGAATAATGCTCAGCCTTGGATACGGGCTAAGGCTCGGTCTAGCCAGGGCAAAAAGAGGGGTAAGCAACGCCATCCATATATCATGGCCTTCGCACAATATACGCGTATTGACACCCGACAACAGAACGCTACAAAATGGGCAGAATCATCATTACCGGCGGCTCAGGGAAAGTTGGCCAGTACGCGATCCCCGTTCTCCTATCCCACGGCCATACCATCCTAAATCTCGACATCGCCCCTCTCCCTCTCCATCTCTCGCAAAAGGTCCACACCCTTCATGTCGACCTTACAGACAGCGGCCAAGTGCACAGCGCCCTAACCTCTCGCTTTCAGCTAACCTCTCCTTTCCACTCCCCCCTGAACCAAATCCCTGACGCGGTCATCCACCTCGCCGGCATCCCGCGCAACATGATCGTGCCCGATGTGGAGACTTTCCGGGTGAACACGCAAGCGGGCTATAATGTCATTGAAGCCGCGTGCCGCCTGGGCGTGAAGAAAATCATCATTGCGAGTACCGTGTGTGTTTACGGACCACCATATGCAGAGGGAATTATGGAGTACGCCTCATTCCCAGTTGATGAGGAAGCTGATAAAACCCCAATGGATACCTATGCAATCTCCAAGCTTTGTGTGGAAGAGACGGCGCGGGGGTTTGCAAGGCGATTTTCAGCGGCGGGGGTCGATATATATGTACTACGGCTGGCAGCTGTGATTGCGCCGGATGAATATGCGCAGTTCTTCCTGCAGTGGAAGGCGGACCCGGCAGATGTGAAGGCGGTTGGATGGAGTTATACTGACGCGCGGGACTTTGGGCAGATGTGCCATCTCGCAGTAGTGCGAGATGGCCTGGGGTATCAGGTCTTCAACGCGACAAATGACGAGATTACGGTTGAGACTGAGACGGCGGAAGCGTTCTTAAAGAAGAATGCACCCGGGGTGGTATTTACCAGAGAGATGGAGGGAAGAGAGGCGCCGCTGACGAACCGGAAGATGAAGGAGATGCTGGGGTTTCGACAGGAGCATCCATGGCAGAAATACTTTGCTTACGCCTAGTCTTCTACCCTGTCTTATGGCAATAGGTATATTGACAATCACATATTGACGTGGTATATAATATTTTTATCATTAATGCTTGTTTTATGGTGTCCTAATGTTATATGTCCACATATCTGTAGGTGGCTGAGTATTTTGCTCCTGTTAAGGACAATAGATACCAAGATCTTTATCAATATAGGTGAGATGGGTGAGCCGGACAAGCAGTATATTAAAGCTATATACTTGAGCTCAAATACCCTTGAGAATCACCAAGTCAAGCTCCTGCTCGCCAACCGCACCAATCCACGGTCTGCCGTTGACCTCCTCCGGCGTCCACGGGTGATCCCACATAATCTTCTGCCTATCCTTAACATCCAGTCTCGCATATCGAATTGCCACATTCCCCGGAAACGCCTCGACATGAATATAATCCCCTCAGCATCCCACCCCTCATCCTGACGCTGATAGTAAAGCCCGCCATCCTTCCATGCAGGACCCATATACTGATCTGCATGTTTGAGGACCTTATCTAGATCCCGAGACCCCGCGACTTCACAAAGCCACTGCGCCATGGGCCCGAATGTGGTGGGCTTGTACCAGAAGCGTAGGTATTTGTTTTTCATGAGGCCTAGCGGTTCGCCATTGGCTTCGGCCATGGCCCTCTTGAGAGCGTGCGCGATAGTGGTCCGGCCTTCGAGGTCGGCGCTTTCGGTCTTGACGAGTTCCTTAATGTTCATTGCTACTTCGGGTATTCGGAGGTTTATGCGGTCGGGCATGCGATGTAGGAAGCCGAGGGTTGAGGTTTCGAGAGAACGTACAGCTTGAACAGACCATTCTTGTCTACGAGGCCTATATCCTCCCAGGCTTTGCGATACTTTTGCACAACCTCCTCGGCAACGTTTGTACCGTCGACGGCGTCATTGTAGCGCACTCCGATGATCTGCCATGATGTTATGCGCGACGTGTAGTAAAAACTCTATACTAATATAGAAATTGCGGCACTCTTCACCAAGGCACTGATATGCATCACATCACCCCCTCGGCAGTCTGTGGCACCTGGATGCTGGCAAGCTAACTGCAACGCACATAGTTGAAGCCTGTGAAGTGATCAAGGCAACGTCAGGCTGGCAATCCCGTAAGGTCCAACTCGACAGGGTTCACCCTGCAAGCCAAGCCTACCTGCAACGGGTTCCCAGCATTCCATTCGCTGGGAGATGCGGTGTCGGGCTGGAATGGGCCCATTTACCATTTCGGGCCACTATCCCACACCGAAAGGGCCAGGCATTCGTCGGAGGCCCGGTCCAATGATCCCAATATAAGGCCGGCTGGTCTTGATATGCAGCAGCGGGGTTGAAATCAAGGAATCTCGCTGTCCGTGTTTCAAACGGAAATACCCCGCCAGGGGTGTTTTTAAATACTGAGGATACCTAAAGACCCTTCTTTTTTTTCCCCCCATTTTAAAGGTTGCGAGGCGTGCAGCTGTTTACGATGAAGTTTTTCTTCCCTTCTCTGTTATTGCCCCTTGCCTTCGCGCGCCAGCATTCTCCGGCTGTTGAGCCGGTTACTCACCATGACGCTGATCTACTTTCAGAGTATGATTATGTTGTTGTCGGAGGCGGGGTTAGCGGACTAACCGTCGCAAATCGTCTCACGGAGGACAGTAGCAGTATGGTTCATCTGTCAACAGAAGTAGAGCGTAGGCTAACAGTCGCAGAAACCGTGCTAGTCATCGAAGCAGGCAAAATGTACGTTCTTAATTTTTAAAATTAAAAAGTGTATAGATGGCTCACGGCACAGCGACAACTACTCAAAAGAAATCCAGTACCCCCGGTTCGCGCGGACAGTGTCTGCGAACTACAGCTGGCCGATTACCTCGTTGCCAACCGCCGGGCTGAACAATCGTACTGCATCTGTCGTGGTAGCGCGAATTCTCGGCGGTGGCAGCGCAATTAATGGGATGGCTTTTATGCGTGGTTCGCCCGGTGATTATGATCTCTGGGCTGAACTCATTGGGGATAAGAGCTGGGGTTGGGATGGGCTTTTGCCCTACTTTAAGAAGGTGACTGTTAAAGAAAAAAAAAACCTTGAATTCTCGGGTTTACAGTGTTAACTTTCTATAGAGCGAGACATTTACGCCTCCAACCGATGTTCAGCAGAGCCAACACGGGATTTCGTTTGACATAGATGCACGGGGGACAAATGGGCCTATCCAGTCTTCTTTCCCTCCGTTTATCACGAGTACAGGAAGTAAGAGATCCATAACTACGTGATGTGCTTTGCTTATACTCTAGATAGAAGTATTTTTGGCCGCTCTAAGACAGCTTGGTATCCCAACCCAGATTGACGGTTCAGCAAATGCGCTGGGTGGGTACTGGAGTCCAAATAGCCTGGACCCAGTGACAAGAGAAAGGTCCTACGCCCGGACTGGCTACCATGATAGTGCGAATATTCGGTCGAATTATCATGTCCTTCCAGAGGCCCTGGTGACAAAGCTGACTGCAGATCTAACGGGTGTTGAGTATATACCAGAATACAACACAGCCCTAAACTCTACACCGCCAGATGTAAAGATAAAGACAGTGCGAGCACGAAAGGAGATCATAATGGCCGCCGGCGCGATTCACACACCAAAGATCCTACATCTATCAGGTGTTGGCTCGTCGTCTGTTATCCGCTCTCTCGGAATTGACCAAATACTTGACGTTCCTGGCGTTGGCGAGAATCTTCAAGACCATGCAACGATATACGGCTCCGTGGCCTTCACAAACCTCAGTGATCCGACACAGGATCCAGTCTATATATGGAACAACGCCACCTACGATGCTGAGATGGGCCTGCTGTATGAGGCCAACCGCACGGGGCCATGGACTGTAGGAACGGAGAATACGTTTTCTTTTTTAACAGCAAAGCATCTCAACTTCCCTGTTTCGCATTTTGCACACGCAGCCGGCCAGCCTGCAGGATATCTTCGTTCAGGCCTTGACCCGAGCATCATCCGCGGTTACGAAAAGTCGCAGAACCTACTCCTGAAATACATGGCCGACAACAAAGTAGCCCTATCTGAGAACCTCCTCATCACAATCATCAGCCTGCAAAAACCTCTAAGCCGGGGATTTGTTCACGCCGGGTCAACAGATCCCTATACGATGCCACACGTCAGTTACCGTACCTTCAGTAACCCGCTTGACCTAGAAATGCTAGCTCAGGCCGTGCGCCTACATACAGACCTTCTTCCCCAGACACCAGCACTACAGTCAATTGGTGCCGTCTTGGAATTTCCTAAGCCAGGATTAACCAATACTGAACTCATGGACACGATTAAAGAATCAGCAGATCCAAGCTTCTACCACCCTGTTGGGACCTGTGCAATGTTGAAGTTCGGCGACGGAGGGTGCGTGGATAGCCAGTTACGGCTTTATGGCTCAAGAGGAAGAGTGCGCGTTGTTGACGCCTCGATATTTCCTACTATCCCGTCGGCTCATACCCAGAGTACCGTTTATGCTGTTGCGGAGAAGGCGGCCGATTTGATAAGGGGGATACATACAGCGCCACATTGATTTAGTTGTTTTGGAGTAGAACGCCGATCTAAAGTGTTAATATACCTCGTCATTATCATGGATATTATTTCAAGCTCCGCCAGATTATAGTGCGGCTGTTGTAGGTGAAATTTGCGCCCCTAAACGCAACCAATGATGGAGACACTCTCTGAAGCAACGTAGGGATATGGGGATGTCTGACCAACCCTATCGGCTAATTAGGGGGTCAGATGCTTATCTAGTTTCCTTTTGCAGTAAGTTCGGTCTTCCCCTGCAGTACATGCCTGAATCTGAGTTGCCTATACATTCCATTCTTCATTTATAGTCAGTACATACGACCACAGGGTGTGGAAAACAGGGCTTCCCGTCCGCTCAGCCGTACTTAAGCCACACGCCGGCTGGTTAGTAGTATGGTGGGTGACCACATGCGAATCCCAGCTGTTGTATGTTTTTGTTTTTTTAGTAATGATATATATACTCCGCTACGCAGGATACATGAGGCGAAATGCTTAAATATGAGGGTCAGATTGTATGGTGCTGACATACCGGTAAGCGAACTACGGGGATTGGCCCATTAGTTTACAGTTATAGGCATGGTAGAGGACATATAGGCTTGCGCCCCAATCAGCTCCGCATCCTTCACAGCCTCATCGACACCTCAGCACCAGCCTCCTCCGAGTCTTCATTTTGTCCATCATTCTTTCTTCGTGCTCAGGACATGATTATCCATCTCAGATACACTGTTGCGCCAGGTTGACACATCCGAATCCATATATCATGGAGGACGAAATACCAGGATGGCAGTCCTTTGGGATGGACGACTTTAGTGATTTCCTTACGGCCCCGATCGCTGAATTAGTTATCCCGCCGATGGAAGGCAGCGGTGACAGTATAGAAAGCTTCCGCAGTTACGACAGTGGAGTAGGACTTATCACGGCCCCGATCGCTGAATCGGTTACGACACCGAGGTCAAGGAGCGTCAGTAGCAAGAGTTACGACAGTGGAATAGGACTTACGGAGCGCCATGCCAAACGTCGTCCTCGCCCATTATTGCAACAACCAGCCAATAAGCCAAGGTTTACCTGCTTGCTATGTCCGGAGACAGTCGGGAGGACTTATGAAGCTCTTAACAGCCTCAAGCGACACATATCAGGGCATCATTATCCACAATTTAAAATGTGATGTCCATATGGGGATTGGATAGGCAGTAATGAGTACGATTTGCGCCAGCATTTCAGTTCTGCACATCCAGGCCAAGCGTTTCCCGCACGGAGAGAACTGGAGGTGCCAAATGAAGCTCCCGTATCCTGTGCTCTCTGCGATAAAGCTGTACAAAGTTGGGACGAGTTCCAAAACTGCTTGTTCAAGCATTGCGAGATGAAGGAGATGGGCTCTATGACACAATCCATCCCTGAAGAACAGGCAGTACTCCGAGGGATGTCAAGAAAGCCAACAAATGAACTGATAGTGAAAACGGATGGCGACCTGGCCTGTGATGAACTCCTCAACAACTATCTCGACCGCTCGGATTTTGTTTCCACGTTTTCGCTGGACATTTTCAGGAAAGCCTACCCGCGTTCCTTTGATGTGAAAGGTGCGGCCAGGCTATTGTCGGGCTTCCCTGATGTTCTTTGGTATTTCGCGGAAAAACTGAGCTTCAAGGGATCCGAGCCTTGCAAACGCTTTGGGCTGATGGTTTGTAACCATTCGGGGTATGTATCCAGGACCAAGGCCTGCCACATCGAATATTGACAACACACTTTCCAGCGATATCGCCAAGGCCGTATGCAATTACTACACTGATGGAATCGCCGACGGCCCTGCTAATCCAGGGTGGTCGCTTTACTTAACAGCATCGGCCGATCTCAGCAGCTCAGCGGCGAGCGGGCAGCAAAATTTACATTACTCAGAGCTTCTAGAACAGTTCCCTGCGTATAGGTGGTTGGTCGGCTGTGCTCGGAATATCCTTACCTTGGGCATCCTGGGCGAAAATGTGATGCAAGATATCGCTCGGGCGTTTCCTCTTAGTTGCAACCTCCCACTAACTCTATACGACGCCGATTTCATACTTGATTGGGATCCGCGGTTATTCCTGCGTGTGCAGGAATATGCGGGTAACCCGATCCATATTTTCGACCATATCATCACTTTGACTGGATCCCTGGATAATGCGCAGGCACTGACATGTGTCCAGTACATGCGTCAAACATGGCCGGAGAGTTCGGACTGTATAATCAGTCTCTTGCACAAGTTGCTGGAAGCTAGAGAAAACTGTTCTAGCTCAGGTTCGTGTGATTCTTCCTGGAGCCAAGGCACCCTTGGCTGATGCTACTAATAGGTTCACTCCAAGATGGTACTGTTCTTACGGGAACATTCAACGGTTCGAAAGTCGTGGTACATGCTCAGGGACTCCAGCACGCTATCGTCGAGATAGGACAGCAATTGGCCTGGCTAGGCGCAGCGCTACAGTCTGCACCTGATAATAGAATCGTATACTGTCGACCAGAGTTGGAGAATACCCATACCTCCGTGGGAAACCCACGATACGAGCTCAAATTCACTTTCCGGCATCAAGAAAGTCGGCAGCCATCAGGCAACGGGCGGTGCTGGCATAGTCTATTCAACAACCCCGTTGTAGTGTATGGCTTCCCTATTCGACGACGGCACCTGGTGAAAACTGGATTAGATATCCCACTCAATATTTTAGGCCGACTCGTTCCATCGCGCCATATTTCACAATTCGGGGGAAAGGTCTGTATCAAGGGTCATTGCACGATCCTCGTGCCAACGATGGTCGTAGATGATGCGGTGATATGGCATCTGATATGCAATGATCATGGATGCTATATGGATTATACCGACTCTCGGATCGACGCCATTCCCGGATTATACCCTGCAGGCATTGACACCAACCTCGTAGGTTTTCACCACATTGTAGGTTGGTGCCCGGAAGTGGAAGTCCTTACAGGTATGCGGCAATTGAAAATTGTAGCTTTTTCTTTCCAAATATATACTGACCACTGCGGAACGTGCAGCGTCGCCACGGGCGGACTATGGCATCAACTGGTCTGGGCTGAATAGGGCCGAGAGCGGATGCGATCTTCAAGATGTCATTATTTCCCGCGGTACCGTAATTCCAAATTATGAAACTCTGGCGATAGGAAAGAAAGACAGGCCCCCTCGTTATGAGTTCGGTGAGTACCTCCACAGAATCTTGTCAATCACCAAGAAATATGCGGTCTTCTACGATGTGTCCACCAGGCGAGCTTGGCTCGTCGATGGAGCGAGTGCACTGCTACACCTGGTCCGGGCATCCCTAATGTTCAGTTCCTCCGAGGACCCAATGCAGGAGTTTGTTTTCAGACCCGAGTCGCTTGAACAACATCCTAGTCCCGACGGCGGGCCTGCTTCTGCCATATCCGTCCTGAAAAGTGAAAAGAATTTGAACCAGCGGCTGCACCGCAACATGCCGGAGACATTTCAAGATAGGGTTGATGCGATATACCATTTATTGGAACAAGCATACGCATATCAAACCCGGGTCAATCTCCAAAAGAGCGCGGGAATAGCTCCTGGTCGCCATGCACGAATTTGATTTTATGGACCTGGCAGCAGATGAGGATCACTTTAACGCTCGTACAATGAGTGCATTTGACGGTCTCCCGAGATGGCACCGACTCACAGGAGCAATAAATGCCATTACTCTATTCGGAAGAGGCTTCGGTGACCTTCTGAAGCCAAAAGAGATGGTGCCTGTCTGCTCCTCATGGACCACTGTCCCATCAGGAAAGGATTACCTCGCTGCGAGGGTTGAAGACATTCAGACAATTATGAGAAAGAAGGGAAACAGCTCGGGCTCGCCATGGCGTGTTATAGATGACGTCTATTGGCATATGCCTGACAAACTATTCGAGAATTGTCAATGCATTGAAGACTATTCGAAGGAACGCTGCGGTCACGCTCAAGCACTACTAGTTGGTCCTGAGATTGCCAAACATGGAATTGTCAGCCCAATTAGATTAGAACCCGACGGCGCTATTATCTTCGATGGCTCTCCTGCAAGCAGTCTCCCCCGGACTCCAGATATATCGTTTTCTTCAACCTTGAGCGGGCTCAAGAGCCCTGCCAATGACAGTGCGATCATTGTGGGATATAGTCCTGGTTCAGGCACTCAAGAGAGTAATTCCTCCATGACTGAAGGGAAGCGGCCGGTGAACGACCGGATTGCTGTACCAAATCCTCGGAAACGGATTCGCCGGGGTTCGTCAAACTCGAGCGGCGATATACATCGCACAGAACGAGCATCTGATTTCCGCGGCCAATCCGGCAATGAGTCTTTCGTGGCGTCCGGATCGTCATCCCAGGGTTCATCAGCGGATGGCCTCTGGGAGTCTCGAGTTGAAACCAGCATCCCCAGTCGCATCACAGGGATGGACAATGTGGAAGATATTGAACTGGACCCGGCGGAATACAAAGTTGGCTGGATTTGTGCACTGCAAATAGAGCTGGATGCAGCGCAGAAAATGTTGGACCGGGTTCACACCAAGGGATTCGGACACGGAATGGACTGCAACCTCTATATCCTAGGGCAAATCGGGCGGCTCAATGTCGTGCTAACCTGCCTTTCAATGGGCCAATATGGAAACAACATCGCAGCTGTGGTAGCCACGCGCATGATGAATCGGTTCCCTAAGATCGCTATAGGGTTGATGGTCGGCATTGGAGGCGGATTACCGAGCGCGAAACATGAAATTCGGCTTGGAGATGTGGTCGTCAGCATTCCACATCTTCAGTACGGAGGTGTTGTGCAGTACGACATGGGCAAGTTTACAAGTGACGGCTTTATCACAACTGGCTCTCTCAAGGCTCCTCCAGAGAAGTTATTGCAGGTGCTTAACTTTATGCCTCGCCACGGTTCCCCGATCGCTGGACTCCCTGATATCGAATACCCGGGTGTCGAACTAGATCAGCTATTCGAATCATCCTATGCTCACGCCGGGGATGCCGATACTTGCATCTCCTGTGACGCCCAGCAGCTCGTACCACAACGAATGATCCGGACGACCAAATCTCCTCACGTCTTTTACGGCACAATTGCCTCCGGGAATTCAGTAGTCAAAGACTCGAAGATAAGGGAGATCCTCATCCAGAAGCATGGTGTTCTGTGCTGTGAAATGGAAGCAGCGGGCTTGATGAATACAAGGTTTCCATGCCTTGTCATCCGCGGGATCTCAGATTACGCTGATTCGCACAAGAACGAGATATGGATGGAGTATGCAGCCGCGGCTGCGGCTCAATATGCTCGGGATCTTCTCCGGGCTATGCCTGCGGATATTGCGCTTTCGGATGGATGAGGCTATGCTGCACTGATACCATTGCCAGCGAGGCGCAATCCATGAGCCATGCTAAATGGGATCCATTTGCAAAGTATGAGACAAGCAAGAGGGCACCTTCTATACCTACTATTGGGGATTGATCGCTTTTTCCGCTTGCTAAAAAAGCTGGTCAACACAAGGGCGAATTTGAGAATATCTGGCCGTTCTTCCCGGGATCCATTAACGCCTTGCCGGGGATGCAAAGGCGAACCTCTAATCGAGGACTAAATACCAGCTTGAGGATTTGACTGGCAACTGCAGAATATACACTGGCCGAGATGCTGAGCCGCCTAAGCACACGGACACCGACCCTCTGATGGATGGCGAGGATTTCGTCCGGAGTTATACGTATGTCCTGTCTTACTTCTATTCCATTCTATTCTTGTTGAAACCATTCTTGTTGAAACCCCTTTTCTTCCATCTAATGCCTGGCCCAATAATAGATATTATTTCAAAGAGATGGCCTCTGACAAGAACAACAAGCCAATCGCCGAATCCCGCATCCAGTTCAACAACTGCCATCTGCCGATTTATGATGCTCAAATTACGCTTGTTCATGGTTATTTTCAAGCGGATATCTGCACCCAAGGGATAAAATTTTAAGTAGAATACTGAGTTGGTCCCTGAAGCCGGCCTTGGGAAAGCCCACATAAAAATGGATTTTTATCGCGAAGCCTCCAAGTTCGTGGACCATTCTCCATTCACAAGTTAATTAGATGATGAAATTGGTGTGGGAAGAAAAGTGTCCAGAGTGCCTGGTTCTTGTCATGCCGAGACTCTTGGCCTCGTATCCCTCTTGCAAATCGTGATGCTCGCTGAGCCTCGAACTAACTCCATCTAGAGAAGTGCAACAAGGGGGCAATCACCAGCAGGGGTCGAATATGAGGCCCTGAATGCCACCATTAGCGTTGTCCGCTGAGGCTGACTCGATGATGAAGGTGGGATTGCCGGGGCTCTTAATCTGTAGGCAGTTGGCCTGCTGTCCCTTTCTTTAAAAGGGTGCTGGACTTCAGCTCAGGAGTGCGCTCGGCCATATTTTCAACAGGCCGACTTTAAATATGGCTGTCAGTTTGACGGACCTCACGATCTCAGATGTGTCTGGTATGATTGCTGTCGGCATTGTTGTCGGTAAGCTTCTCACATCCCAACAGAGGCAATCGGTTGCGAAGATCTAACATCCAAACCAAGTCCAGCTCCTGATGCCGCTTGCATTGCCTATCATCCTGCTCGGGCATTTTAGATCCTCGACACCCACGATACCTGCTACTACCTGGTCAGCAATTTCCGAGACGTACGAACCGGGCTATAACCACTAACATCTAGCTATAGGTCTGCTTTGGCAGGAGAGCTTCATTCATCATTTTGGCCGACAATCCTGAGGACAGATTCGACGGCATCGGGAAGCTATTTCCTGTCCGTGATATCATGGTCAAGAACTGCCGCGAAAGTCCTGACTGCAATTACTGCTATAGTAACGCCCCTGGGGTTATACCAAGACATCGTGGCCCAGGCCCCGACATCGGCACCGTTTCACTACCTGGAAGACAAGTCCGTCTTTGGACAGTATACTCCTCCCAGAAATGCGGAGGTCCCATTCAGTCGCAAATGCGGAGGTTGGACGCTTGTGCCGTGCCCTGGGTCCCCGGGCTATGCTAATGCCTCCGGGGTGTCTGCACGTACGGACAATTATGATACCAGTAATCCTCCGAATGTGATGGAGGCCTTTCAGAGTGGCCTTTCCGTTACGCAGTCATCAGTATCTAGCGTTTTCGATATCCAGTCGCGGTACACGGCCTTGCAAAGTATCAACGATAGTAGCCCGGTGGGCAACGGCACAGGATATCCAGTCAGTCAGCTCCGTCCTATCCAGTCACGTATTACAGATCGTGGATATCATCTGGTGGAAGGACTGGTTGTCGACCGGCAGGCCGGGGGAGTTGGCTTCCGCAACCACACTGCACCAACATGGCGGCCGCTGGGGAGCAAATGGACAGAGGAGCTGCTGTTCATCGTACCTGAGGCACATTGTGTGGATTTGAATCTCACCATGGACTATCGGATCTACGGGGATTACGCGAATCTGACGAATGTGGATACGAACATGGTGCTCACTGACAGGGGTGGTTTCGTCAATTTTACAAAGGAATTTGCTCCTTACAACTGGACGACGATGCATAGCCAGGATGATCCAGAGCTCTCGCACCGGGCATTTAACGCAGCATCGGTGAGTAACCTTCTGGCGATGGCGTTTATGAACGTGACCAACCTCGAGCCCTACAATTTTACCGGGTTCAGATATCTGGATTCACACCTGGAGAAGAGGTTTCCCCTACTGGAAAATACGAAGCCAAAAAGTCTAGAGGTGGCCCCGTTGTATGGATCCTACCTGTCGGGAGCGGACATTCCAATCGGCGAGACAAACTTCAACAATTCTGATAGCAGAAATACGACAAAGAACGCGACGGCACTCTACGAGAATCCATTCAATATAACAACTTGGGACTTCACGGAGGCCGGTAAGTTGTTGGCCTTTCTATATACACCTTGTGTCAACGTCAGAAGGCTAACGTCCTCAGGCCCAGTGTGCACCAGAACCACCTCTGTGGACTATGCGAACATAAGCAACATCCACGTCTATTGTGGGATGATATACGGGGTTCCGCAACGCCAGACCCCAGGCAACTCCATCATGTTCGATGATCCTGGCTCGAACTGGTCCGTCCCTCTCTACTCGTGCGCCACCGGTGCGAAGGCTACGATCAAAACAGTGTCTTTCACATTTAATGGGAGCGACGATCTATCTGGACTGCGGGTCACCGATGTCAAACCAAAGAAATATAGCGATGAGTCTTCGAAACCCCTGTGGGGCCTGGTTACCCCCGAGTCTGCAAGCAAACTGGGTCTATCAACACTCCGCAAGGACCATCTCTGGCTTCCTGGTCAGGGAGGCTTTCTTACCATGACACCGGAGTTCCAGAATCTTCCTGGCGCGTATTTCTATGGGAATACCCTCGCCGGTCTTTTCAGCCCGACCAGCAATGCATTCTTTGACTACACAGGCGGAACCAGTGTCTCATTGTTGCTTCAATGGCAGAATCTCTCCCAGACCGCGGCCGGGACAGCGCAGGCTCTGAATCTGATCTGGACAGATATCGCCGCCAATTATGTTCTGGGAACACGGAGTATCATAACGACAGATGCCGAGAACGGTGTGCCCGATGTCTCTGTGGTCTTCTACGCGAGCAGAATACGGTTCCATATTATATATGGGATCCCAGCATTTCTTACGCTGGCAATGGTCCTGCTCGTCTGTGTATTGACGCTCGTGTCGATCCTCGTGCAGGGATCCGGGCCACGCCGAATGACAAAGTTCTTGAATTGGACGTCCACGGGCCGTATATTCACATCTCTGGAGCAGGATTCAGATCGGGATGTCATTTACCTCTCTTCTAAGCCCTCTAAGGCTTGGACCAAGGAAGAAGGAAAACGTGATATAACAGTTCGGGATCGGGATGAAGGACAGACGGCAGAGCCAAAGGAACATTATATAACGAAGGACACGGACACGCCTGAAGATGGACCGGCTCAGCAAAGGTTGCTCCGGGCTAGCACTCCGCCGTCGTAACCAGGATTCTCTACTTACTATATGCCAGGGCTTTCCTTACCTGACCAGGATTCATCAGTCTAGAGGTAGATCCGAAGACCAGTAGATCTGGTAAACATAGGTCTACTTACTGCCTGCTTGTTCAAGGTCTCTCCCCTCTCGGATACGGGTGAGAGCAGGTGCAAATGCCATCACTGTTCGATACTATCTCGGACGATATTTATATTGGAGTTTGTTAAATACTATTTGTTTATAATTTGCTTATGGTAGGCCGAGGGGATCTGAATTCAGAAATATTAACAGTTATCTTCCCTTCCAGGGCCAGCTCAGCAGTTATATAACTGGTAGCTAGCGTGAACTTGAAAGTATAAGTATTCTCTAGAGTAATAATAATATCCTGGTGCTTCTTATTAGACTGGTAATAAACTAATAGTCACGTATGCTAGTATACTGGCAAGTTAGTGTGTATAGCCTATTACTATAGTCTAGAATCAATCTATTGATAAAAGTACTCAGCTCCTCGTGTAATCTCTCTAAGACAATTTAAGTTTATTCCTTGGATACTATATTATTCTTTCCTCATGCTCAGGACATTATTCTCCATCTTAGATACACTGTTGCGCCATGTTAACACATCCGAATCCATTAACTTCCAAAAATCGTACCGAGCAACAGCATCTGAAGACTAGGAGCGGAGGCTTATTGCTACGTCACCAAGTTGTATATCCTGTATGTATTCCGGGTCATCATCTGGCTTCGAATAGTCTTCGAAATACCCAGTTTCTTTGACTCCCATGCATATATCAGGTAGATCTCCACGGCATGAATCTGCCCAGATGTACTGATGGAACGCAATAACCAAGGTCTATTGATGGTACAATACATAACATACCAGACTTCACTATACAAGACTACTAGTGCACCATGTCAGTAACAACCAACCCCAAAAGCAGAACCTACTTAGCGAGTGACAATTTCAAGGCGAAGTAAATGACTATATACATGATAGCCCCCCTAGGTAAGCTTCACAGTAACGACGCCCTGCGCCGGAACATCCACCCCAACACTGCCACCACTCACCGTAACATTCATCTCTGCCATCTGGTGATCGTTATCCGTAACCCAAGCCCTGGCTACTGTAAACTCAACCGACACCCCGATCTGCGCAGTCTGCGTCACATCACCACTATTCGTCAGCACAACGACAACCGAGCCGTCAGTATTAACAAACGCCGCCGTCGCGACATCGTCAATCGACCCGCTGGTCTGTACACGGTGAGCTCCCGGCCGGATAAAGCGCGACCACATGGCAAAAGCATAGAAGATCCCCGAGCCCTCGGCGACGTCACCACTAGAAGAGCCTGTTACATCAACGAGGTGGCTGGCGGACTGTGTCTCCTCAATCTCAAAGCCCTCCCAGAAGAGGTAAGCCGAGAGGTTCGCGTCGATGAAGCCCGTAGCGAGCTTGCTAGCCCAGACCATGCCCTCGTTTGGTGCGCCAGAGTCGTGCCACGTGGTGGTGAAGGGCGCGTCGCTGGTTTCGACGCCGGCTTCGGTGATCCAGGTTGGCAGGTTTGTATCTATAGCGGAGGTGGCGTCACTGGTGTACATGTGGGATGTGATTACGCTGAGATACTCGTCCATACCGGCGGCATTGAGGGCAGTCGTGTAGGTTTCCTGGCCGTCCCAGCCGATGGCATCGCAGCATGTGATGTTCAGGTCTAGGTGGGCGTCTTGGACGGTTTGGTATAGAGTTGGAATGAATGAGATGGCTTCTGCTGCGTCTGGGCTGATCTGCATTTGGGAATAGCTGGTCCTGGGTGGTGGTCGTGATCAGCATACCAGGTCGAGATGGTCGGGACGGTACCTACTCGTAGTCAGGCTCGTTGAGAAACCCCAAGTGAGTGATGGATAGCCCTTCGGTCTCGTAGTACTTGACATACTGGACAAGGTAATTCGCGTACGCTTGTTTCCAGTCTCCAGAGGTACAATTATGGCCTGTTGTTCCACAAAGGTAGCTTGAGAGGGTTAGTGTCAGCAACAAAGCTCACGATCCTAGGAATGGAACCTGGAGCTCGACATACCCAGGCGCTGCCTCGTCGCCACTAGTTTTCATAAACCCCGGCGCGCTCCAAGCATTCGCATAGATAGTTGACACGCCATACGACACAGCTTGCTTGGTAAACCACACCTGTCCGGCGTCATCGCCGCTCCATGTGTAATTGGGTGTGGCTGCCGGCGAACCAGGGCTCTCCGGCTCAATGGTGCTATCAACACTAGATGGGATATTGTTCCGGATTATGCTGAACCCAGCGCCTGTCTCGGTACTGAAGAGGAGGTCCAGGGCTTGCTGCTGCAGATCAGTGCTGGCAGCCTCGAACTCGCTGGCGCGCCCGAAGGCTTGGGAAAAGCCGAAGCCATGGATCTCTTGCAAGGGCGAGCTAATATCGACCTCGATCGAGCTTGCGGATAGGACTGCCTTGGGAACCGCGAGTGCTAGTAGTAGGCGACGAAGGGGGATCATTGTAAGCATTTTGCTTTACGTTATGCGAGACTGTAATCCTGAGAAACAAGAGTCTTTATATAGCTTTTAACGCGGATTACGCGGCAACATCCTCCGCATAGCTCCAGCAAGGCATTTCATCCTGGGAACAAGCTCAACGCTAGTCCAGCAAGGGCATACCAAAGAAGATCCAAACGATAAATCCACAAATCGCCATGCCCAGACATAGGACCCTCAACTTTTGACACGGAGAGCACGGAGGATGCTTGTTTCCCCATGCCACACCCCATATCTGAAACTCGACCCCGGGAGACTAATCAAGAAGAATGGCTCCGATTGGTGTAGGCTGATCCGCTCGAGACCGCTAACGAATATAATCAGACAAGGTCAGTCGCCGATTTGTTCATTTGCCGTTGGAAGAGGCGTTGACGGTGTTGAAGCCTGAGGCCACCCTTATACTCCTAGTATATACCACTCATACCTAGTTACTCTCCGGCTCAGGCTCAGCTCGCCAGAGATTTCTTCCAAGGCATGTTGCTTCCGATATGAACCTTTCCAGTACATACGACCACACGGTGCGGAAAACAGGGATTCCCGTCCGCTCAGCCGTACTTGAGCCACACACCCTGGTTGTACAGAATTGAGGTATAGCTGGTATACAGTGACACGGTCTTCAGCGAAATAGAATATTCGATTTAGCCAACTACACTAAACTAAATACATGAAGTGAACCTTTTATAATCAAGAATCAGAATTCCTTTAGACAGATGACAAGAATGTCCAAACAGAATACTATTGCACTCATAGAACCGTAATGTTAGGAGAGAGAGGCTTGACAACATGATAAGGACCATGGTACAACTGAATAGAACAAGGCTCAAGAATCGTTGCGAAGGCCCGGCTAGAGTAAACTAGTGATTCCAGCTTAAGAGTCCGCAACCAGCACCGCAGGCTCACCATTGGAGATAGAGACGCAGATTTGCCCGCCGTCATCAGCAGTAACCGTCCCCTCTCCAAAGGTATTCGTCCACGTCCCACCGGGCTTCTTAGAGTCAAAGCATGGGTTCGCCTCTGACCCAGATCCACCGTTGGACGTGACGACAATAAGGTCGCCACCCGCCCTACTCCACGCGTATACCGTGTCTGCGACATACAGATGGACATGGTCGTTATCAGCAAGCCCGCCAGCGGCCTTTCTTGCCGCCGACAGCAGGGATATGGCCTTGTACAAGTCCGCATCGGTGCTGAAGTTACTGCGCCATAGGTCCTCACGGTTTTCCGGGTCATTGCCGCCCGCGTAGCCCTGTTCTGTGCCGTAGTAGACAATGGGGATTCCGCGAGCGAGAACCACATAGGCTAGTGCGTTTTGTAAAAGCGACTTGTCGTTTTTGACGCTCAGCCATCGCGCATTGTCGTGATTGTCTAGGAATGTGCCCAGGGCGCTGGGATCGGGGAAGGAGGTATCGATTTGATCATGCATATCGACTATCTCCTGGGAAGAGCCCTTTTGCTGGTAGAAGTTGTTCATAGGGTAGTAGACCGCGTAGTTGAGTAGACCGTCCATGCTGTCTGCGTATCCGGAGAGGTAGGCAGGGTCACCGTCCCAGACTTCGCCAATGGTGTAGACCCCAGCGGCGGCGGAGAAGGCTGACCAGAAGTCCTTTTCAACATGCTTGACGGTGTCAATGCGTAAGCCGTCAAACCCGTATTCCTGGACAAGCCAGCCGACCCATTCCTGGAAGAGTGTCCGGATCTCGGGACTCTCTGTGTTCACATCTGGTAGGTCTGTTGTAATACGGCAGTTCTCAATACTATCCTGGCTTGAATAGTCAATTGTGCAGTCGGAATGGTAGGAGCTCTCCTGGTTCAATGGCTCCGGCTTGTTATCGCTGATGGGCGCTGCCATGTGGTTGGCAACTACGTCTGCCATGACATATATTCCCTGTTTTGAAGCCACTTAGTACCTTGCCACTTGGACCGGAGCAAGCACTATAAGTGCACTTACCTTCTCATGAGCAGCATTAACTAAACTTTTAAGATCAGCAGCCGTGCCATAGTTCTCATTGATACTATAGAGATCCTGCGCCCAATATCCATGATATCCACCTGGCGCATCTGCAGAAATAATAACGCAATCAGCCAAGTCAGACAGCCAGAGGGACGACTTTAACTCACTAGCAACTACAGGGGTGATCCAGATTGCATCAAAGCCCATCCCCTTGATGTAGTCAAGCTTGGACTCCAAGCCCTGGAAAGTCCCACCACAGTAGTCTCCAAGGTTGCCGCAGGCATCTCCACCTGTGTCGTCGCTCCCACGAGCAATGCGATCAGTCAGGGCAAAGTAAATATTGCGGGATTTCCATGCTTCCACATCCGCCGCTGATACAGTGCGTATAGATATCAGGGGGAGTAGAAAGGCTGTGAGGGTGCGGGCCAGCTTCATGATTCCGGCAAAAGTAACGCCTTGACTTATTAAAGACTGGAGCAGGCTTCTGCTGAATGATCTGAATGCAATACTGATCAGAGAATGCTCGCCCCCTTTTTATATTTGGATCTCCAGGTGATTCCCTCTGCGCAGCCGGGCGCGCTCCGAGATCTTGAGATTGTCATTCCTTCACGGATGTGCCTCCCCTACCACATCTATCCCGCAAATCTCTCCCCATAGAGATAGCCCCCCCGATAATGGGCCGACAGTCCCGGCGGAGAAGCAGGGACAGTGTGGAGGCCCCGCAGCCGCTGAGACTGCAGAGTGCGGCGATCTACACCTGGTCTAGAGTTATTCTGGTTAGTCAAGCGTCAATCATGCTCCCCTGACAGTATAAAGTCATGGCATTGGTCCTTTGTCGGCCCGAGACGCTGCGATGCAACTCGGAGATGGTTCTTTTGGAAATTAATCTCGGAAGGGCCGGTCAGGCCACAACATGACCGCATGGAGAGCGTTAACCTAGGGAGTATGACGCAGACGGTGGAATATACAAGGTGCAGGTACCTCATTCCGATGCAATCAACTCCTCTACGAGGCTTGCTAGGGTGTCTCCAGATGCGAGTCCCAGCGTGTTAGTCTCATCAACAGAGGCAGCGGATAATTCTGAAACTAATGACCGGTGGCATATTCGACAGTGCGAAAGGACAGGGTTAGCTGGCACCTTAATCTCTGCTATTTCCAGGTCATAAATCAGTATTGGCTAATGGGTCCATCACTTCAAACACTGGCGCGCTTGGCACAAAGGCAGATGTTAATCGCGGCCACCCAGTCAGGCACTTCGCAATACTTCCATACTTCCCCTACGGACAAATAATATGAATACAGTAACTTGGCTCAGGGCTGACACTTTGGCGGACGTCATCGATAAAGCCTTGGATGGGCCCCGCATAGGGAACATTTCCCCGGTAGCGATCCACGAATTCGAAAAAGAAGATGTAGATGCAGACTGAATAGTCAGTGACGAGTGGAAGTCAAAATAGAAATACTCTTAGCTATTGCCGATAAACAGTTTATTTGGGACATGGCCCAACTGCTGTTTTTGGGATGCCAAAGGTGGGAGACAGTACCAAGTCTTGCTTCCCATTAGGGTTAATCAACCGCCAATCGAAGCGAGAGTCATTATGGATAAGTACTATCGTATGCTATCTTTAGTGAAAACAAATTACAATCAGACGGGCCGATCTAGAGCTTGGAATCCATTCGGTAAAGTAGTTGAAGAAGGAACTCCGTCTAAAGTATAAGACCGCGAAGCGACTGGTACTATTAGTTATTGACGCGAAATGCAATCCTTGTCCTAAACCGCCCTCCTTCCTTGGCTCTCAAACGGCAATAACAAACTCGTCACTATCAACGCTGCATATAGCCCAGCACAAACAAACAACGGTACCGTAGTCTCGACGTTGGCATAGCTGCCCACCAAAACGCCAATAATCCCACCAACCCTGTTTACTACAACACAAAGTCCATATCCCGTTGCTCGATGGGCACTGGGCAAGATCTCTGGGGTATAAGCATAGATAGTCCCGTAATAGATGTTCGACGCCGCAGTGATGGCCGCCGAGAGACCCACATTTTGCGCAGGCGTTGTGACCTGGGTATAACCGAACTGCAGTGCTGTTGTGATTGCCGCCCCGATGGCGAGGGTTCGTCGGCGCCCGATTAGCCGGGTCTCGACGAGGACTGCGGCAATGATAGGTCCGATCAGGCCGGCAACTTGATTAATGGCGTAGTTCCGCCAGGTTGTGTAGTTTGAATCGTCTCCCGTGTCCGCTCCGCGGGACTTGAGGTAGTACGGTAGAAAAATACTGTACAGAGGAGAGACTGTCCCGATAAATAGCCAGTTGATGATGATCATAATAGTTGAATAAGTCAGCTTCCCTGTGCTGAATAGACCCGTGAAATGGCTTGCAAGCCGCAGGCCTGACCAGACGGAGTTTTCTGTTCCCTGGACACAGCCTTGGGATTTCAAATCCTCTAGCTTTAACGTGAACGGGCGTTTGTATTTTTCTGATAGGTCAAGAAGAACCTTGTATAGTTCATCGTCCCGGTTCTGGCTGGCTAACCACCTCGGCGTCTCTGCCATTTTGATGCCAAGAAGGCGCAGGATACTCGTAAGTAGTACCAATCCCCCGCAGGCAATATGGAGGTATCTCCAGCCCATGTTATCTGCACGGGTGCATTCAGCAACAGTGGCATCGGGGTCGCAGCTAAAATTGCTCATAAAAGCCCATGCTAATAGACCAGTTATCGTATATCCAACGGCCCACCACACGGCAAGGAAGGTGACGAGCCAGGCATGGGACGCTGGAAGGAACTCGAGGAAGTTTGTCGCGTCCAGAACATAATTCCCGCCTGCGCCTGCCGAGTATATCGCAACCCTGGATTGATTAGTATGCCACGGAGGTAAAGGATGGCGGTTATGACGAACATAGCACAGAAGGAGATGTAGTTGGGCATGCCGCCCGCAATGAGCACGAACGTCGCACAGATCAAAAGACTCGAGTTGAACGCCAATTTACGACCTATGACATCGGCAGAGAATCCCCAGACAGCAGCGCCAATTAGGAGGCCAATTTGCGATGCAAGAGACACTCCAGCAATATGCTTGCTTGGATTTCCGAATTCCTGGGTGACGGCGGGCTGGGCGATGGACTGGCAAACGACGAGAAGCTAGAAGTCGTCAGCATATCAGTTCCATGAGCGTTCTTTTTGGCGGCCAATTACCGAGTCAACAGCGTATCCAAACCCGTTGAGAAAGAACAGTTTCCATTGAAAATGCGTCATTCCAATCTCATCGATCGCACCGTTCACCAGCGCCATCTTCTGGACCAGCACCTGATCTACCGAAGCCAACTCTTTCTGCAGACCGGTAGAGTCGACCATGGCCGGGCCATTATTGTTCTCACTGGCATCCCCCGTCTTCGTCTCACTCGTGGTTGGGGCCTTGGAAAGAGACATGGTGAGATGTGGGAATGACTGGATGGTCGCGGCAAAGAGAAGGGAGATGCGCAAATAAATCTAGTCACCTCGTAGATCGGTCGATATGCGTAATTTTTCATTCCATAGTGGCTATTCCTTGTCCCCGCATGGCGACTCTGATCCTGGTGATGGGCGACAGAACGTGCTTTATCTTGGCGATGAGGTGATACCCAATGTAACGCTGGCGTAGGAGCCGGGTCTGAATTTTCAAGTCTTCAATCCTTGAAGTCACCAATACAGGGCCAAAATGATATCATGATAGCAACATCATTATTGGCTGTTGTGTTCCAGCTGTGTGGGATCTGATCAAGTGCATCTCGCCGGTGGACGCGGGAGGAGTGGCAGTTCCCACTAAGAGTGAAGACCTGGGGTCGAGACAGGGGCCCTGTGAATTGAGAAATAGTGTCTTGAACTTTAAACAGACTTAATTGTTTTGTAATCGGCGTCTCTCGGGGATTCCCGAATAACGCCATATGAGGATCATGCTCGTGCTCTGGTGATAGCAGATGGGGAGGGCCAGTTACAAGTCGACAATGAAGAGGGGGAGTGCTGAAATTTGTAAGCGCAATGAAAAGAGTTATTTTAATAGACAGCATATTCACCGTATTTGGACATGCCAATTTTTTAATCTTATCTCGATATCAAGATACATACATACATACTGCACGCTAAAATGATTGGAGCGCACACAGGCCTCACTGAGAGAGTCCTCTCCTACAAGCCCAGCAACCCTCCAGTCGAAGAAATTCAACCCCCCAAAGATCGCGCGCTCTTTGCAGATCCTGAAAAGAAGTCGCTCCTGTCGGCTGTCACCAAAGTGAAGCACTTAACCCCGTACATTGGCACTGAGTTGCAGGGTATTCAAATCAGTAAGCTTGATGAGAAACAGAAGGATGAGCTGGCATTGCTAGTTGCCGAGGTATACTTACACCTCCAATAAGAGATATCGTAGCTGACTCGAGAAACAGAGAGGAGTTGTCTTCTTTAGAGACCAAGACCTCGCGCTTGATGGGCAACACGAGCTCTTTAAACATTATGGGATTGTAGGTCCCGAAACACCTTCTAATACTGTTCTTTTCTGACTTCCGTCAGCAAGATCGAGACCCGAACCAGGTAGATCCCCGCCACGTAACTATTCTCGGTCGAGGAGGGTAAGACTATCTTCACTGGTGGTTGACTTCGCTAACTTTGCCGCAGGGATATCCGCTCCTTCGAGCACTCCAGTAGCGCCTTTGCAGAGTTCCATTCAGACCATTCATTCGAAGTTAATCCTCCATCTTATACAATGCTCAGAATGGTCAAGGCCCCTGAATATGGTACTCATCTAATCCTGACCATGGCCGCCGTGCACTCGCTTACCAAGATCTAGGTGGTGACACTGTTTTCGTCAGTCAGACTGCATTGTTTGATAAACTAAGTCCGACATTCAAGCACACGTTACAGGGACTTCATGCCATCCATAGTTCTGAGGTATGGCCATTAAACCGCCTTGAGGGGCCTAGGGTCAGAGGCTAACACCCAATAGCATACATATATCAACATCATCAACAGCGGAGGCACTACATTCAGACCACCAGTGCGGAGAGAACACCCACTTGTGCGCCATCCAAACCCAAATATCTCGAAGCACACCTAACAAGTTGCAGATTCGCACCCACCCAGTAACTGGAGGGCAATCTCTCTTCTACAACCCAGCCTTCGTCATCAATATCAAAGAGTTGAAGGGCAGCGAGGCACTACACGTTCTCAACTTCCTCCGCGAACATCTTCACTCGGCTGACGACCTAAGTGTCCGATGGCACTGGGAGGCCGGCAGCGTCGCGCTGTGGGATAACAGAATTGTTGCGCACCGTGCCATTCCAGGTGGGTACAATACGGAGGAACGAGTAGGAAAGCGTACAGCTGTTTACGGCGAGAAACCCTTTTACGAATCGAGTTCGAAGACACCGGGCGAAGCTAGAGGCATACCGGAGAAGGTTTCTGTCACACTTGGGCTGGATGGCTTTTAGTATTTTTAGTCCAGTTGGGCTATACTATACATTTAGCATAAATAGCCGTTTTCACGATCAGTCATCGAGGTGCTCAGTGTAGGTGTGGCGACATTTTATGATGAGAACATTGAAGATATCTGAAACGCACCAGGGTCTACCTGGATTGTTTGAGGAGATATTAGACCGCTACACCAAGAACTGTGCAGGGTTGGTGGCCAGCCAGCTATCTCACACATTGTCTGCTCGCCAGCATGTACTTGCCGGACGGAGCGGGGTCCTTTTTTACCTCGATGTCGGATCTGCTCTTTATATTGTTAAAAATACCCCACAATCCAATCCATACAAAGCTTTTGGGACGAGGCATTCTTGTTGAGCGTTGCAGGACGTGTAAGAGCTGCAGCATGCTGTACACGCTGCTGGTACTTCGATAGTGCCTTATGACTAGGGCCATTACCGTTGCTGATCAGCTGACGCCCGGTCCCACCTGACGCCCGATTTTTACTCCCACCACAACACCAAAAATGAAGCTTTTCAACCACAACAAAAGTATTTTATATAGAAATAAGTAGTGTATTAAATATTAAAGTATTAAATAAAGCTATTTACAATTTTTTTTAATCTAGAAATCGCTGTG